>NC_028646.1:3668398-3700907 GCF_001406875.1 Solanum pennellii
CATGTGAAATTAGGTCTTAGGCCTAACTCACACCCCAAAAGCTAGCTCAAAGGAAGGAGGATTGCCCAAGCCTTATAAGGAGTCCACCCATCTCATTAATCACCGATGTGGGACTTTTGTCATTCTTTAACACCCCACCTCACGCCCAGTGCTTAGCATCTGGTGCGTGGGCAATTTTAATTTTGGGGACCCCAACATCGGGTGAGACGGGCCCTGCTCTGATACCATGATGGAATATTGATTGTATTGAAGTGTTAACCTAATAAGGGAATACATGGGAGATATATATAGGAGATGTAGGAAGGAGTACTAATCCTAATAGGACTAGGATTAAGGAGTACTAATCCTAATAGGACTAGGATTAGTACACAGTAAATACTAATATTATTTAATACTATTATTTAATACTATCTGTTATTAATAATAATAATATTTATTTGCATTTGTATTGATTATATATATATTCATGGTACAAAAATATAGCAATATAATTATATTCATACACACAAGCTGATATATAAAGGGTGACACAAAACTATAGGTTGATACAGCCATAAGAGTGATACAATTGTATTCAATAATCTATAAAATTATTTACTTGCTTCTAACAAAGTTAAAAGTTGTCGGCGTCTTGTCTCTTCAGTGTAATTGTAAAAGTCCTATAGAAATCAGCTTGCTGATTCTTTGGCGAAATGAAGTTCAATAATATTTTCGGCGGCTGAAGTTTAATAATGTTTTCGGTGACCCGTTTGATCCTAAGAAAGAAGATGATGATCAGAAAAAGAAAGAAGAAAGACAACTGATATGACCTCTATTGTGTAATGAACTATTCTATTTGGGCTTTTAGGAGTCATGCCCATTGTATGAAAGCAAACTCACTTATCCAACATTTTACTCTGATGCATAGATACATATATATGTATAGATACCAACATACAAAGTCAAGAATAAATGCCTCAGAAAATAGTACAAATGGTATCTTTTAGTGTCACACAACTGTAGCATTTTAGTCCCTTTTTAACTTGTATATAATACTAAGTAGCTTTGTAATAGAGGAGTAGGAAGAATTACAAACTCAGAAAATTCCTCAAATGATCCTATCTATTTTATTTTCTTTATTTCTCTTCATGGCATCACAGCAAAACTAGAAGGATTCATCATCATTCTTCTTCTTTTCAATCATTTTTTTTCCTGAATGTCTTCATACATTTCTTCTTCTTATTTGATAACAACTGTTGTTCTTCCTGTTTCTGAATTTAGCACTACTAACAAAGTTGCAGTGAATTCAGATCACCTTTACTACCTTACACCATTAGATTCACCTGGGATGAACCTTGTCAACGTGATTTTTGATGGCACCAGTTATGAAAACTAGAAAAGAGGAGTGTTACTATTACCTTAGGCTAAGATCAAGTTAGATTTCATAAATAAAAACATTGAAATTCCAAAGGAAGAATCACCTATGTTTTGAAAGTGGAAAAGATGAAATGACGTAGTCATTGTGTCACGACTCGAGTCTATACTCTGGACTTGGCCGACACTCGAAGACCATTGCTGGTCCCTATGTGAACCCTCATCCTGGCTGACTACAAGCGGAAGACTAACTTAAGCATACAAAAGCTTAAAACAAATTTAAATGATAAAACTCCATTACAATGCTTTAACTCAAATAAAAACTTTGAATAATCAAATACCCGCCATAAATAAGCAACTTTAGTCTTTAAAATATTTAATAAAATAAATGAATAATACAAACTCCTCAACTATACTGATTATCTATGAAATCTCTAACTGATAATGATAGCATTCGGGACAAGACCTACGACCTCCTGACTAAACCGGAAAGTAAATGAAATCCTCTGGAAACAAGGAAGTGTCTATCGATGTAGTTCCAAGTCTTCGATGTCCTATGACTCACGGAAGCGGTATATTAGTGCCTTATGCGGGAAATCCTTGCTTGACTTGCAAGAGATTACCGGGGGTCTCGGTACCAGGGGGGCGCGGGAACAAGAAACATATTGATCAATAGATCTCCGCGTCCTGCCAGTTCGCTAAGTAGACTCACTCTACCGAGGACACCATGGCTAACTCGAACTCTGGGATGTATCAACGAATCTCCTATTGATGATCCTGAATACCTGTGTCTACATCATCAAAAAATGCAGGCCAAATGATCCAGTACGTGGAATGTACGAGCATATAAGGAAAATTCTAAAGTATAACATAAGCTTGATACTTGAATAAAAAGAAAATATACTTACCTCTTTTCAAACTCACTCGACTCAACTAAACTTAAGAATGAGATATTCAACTCAAAGATTAGATACTAAACTTCAAAGATATATACTCGTCTCAATGAAGCACATATTAACTCAAGATACTTAAAACCTGATACTTGACTGAACTCATTTCAATATAAAGCAGTTTAAAACAAGTGCAATATATAGAAAAACTGTTTAAAAACATGATGTCAATTCTAAAATGTTTATAAAAATACATTAACTGATGTATATAAAAATACAATAACTTATGTGGGACCTTCTCTAACCGACAACCATCACTTAAGAGCTATAGTGATGATACAACGTTACTCGGCCCACGCTGCCCGACCATCCTAACCTTGCCAGGGTATAGGACCTGAACTGCCTAATGGATCCACTAGTATACTGTGAAAAGGGTTCATCTAAAAAGTATGACCCTCTTCTACCCATTATGACCACATGGTTTTAATGGAGACTTGAGTTAATATGAACTCGCATCCCCCACATCGGTGCTCAATACTACTTCCAAAAAAATATACTAGCTCTTATGTTCTTAAAGCATACCGATTCTGTGATTTGAGATTAGTGCTCAAAACTTAGCTATAAAAGCTCTCCTAGAAATCATAGTTTCCCTGCTTGCTTTATTTTATAAAGCTATTACTTCTATTTGAAAATTAGCTCGAAGGCTCTTTACTTGATTAAATATAAAACATTTGTAAACTCTTAAGGATTACTTAGTCCCCTTAAAACTTTTGAAAATAAACTCAACTCCTTACTCTTTCTTAACTTGTAACTTGAGCCTTAAAACAAAGTTAAAATGTTTGTTAAAGACTCTTGAAAACTTTAGGAACTCACTTTAACTTGCTTCTTAACTTTTATACTTAGACTCTTAACTTCTTTGACTTTGATCTTAACTTTCTTTGAATTGGATTATGGATTCAAGGTTCACGATATCATATTTATGGTTGATTTCATGATATTCAACTTGGAGGGTTCATTCGGAATCAGGAGCATGAACTACTCAACTCAAAGACTCGAAGACACTTCTTATCTCAAGATTTTCGACTTATAGTGTTCATGCAGAATTATGGTTATGAAGAATTCAACTCAATGACTTCATGGGTAACATGTAATAGTCCCATAATTTGAGACATAATCTCCAAAGGAATAAGGAACTCAATACTCAAGACTTAAAACTTGGAGATACTGCTTCTCTCAATGATACTCAATTTATGGAACTCATGCGGAAGTTATGGGCATGGACAACTCGAATCGAAGGTCTAAGTAACTAGATGGAACTCATGTGTATGACTCTTCTCATTATCTTATTTACTTCCTCAAAACTAAGTTCGAATTAATGATGGATCTCAAAGAATTCACAATTGAACTTAACTTTCTTAAGCTCTACTTTTAACTCTCTCTTGAATGTGAATTATGAATTCAAGAATTATGGTTCATGATATGAAGGATCTCATGATGACAAGGTAGACTCATGAATAAATTCTCTTCATCCTCATACTAACTTACTAGAGTCTTGAAACAAGTTACTAGAAATTGTGGAAGACTCCACAAAAGGACTCGAACGGACATTCTTAGTATGCTCGAAAGAATTCTCAAAAACTTAACTCTCAATTCTACCTTGAATTTGAATTATGAATTCAAGGTTATGATCATGTTAGGACTGATTTTAGGTGTTTAGAAGTAGCTTAGATTAGTTAGAATCGAAAAGAAGTGAAGGTGCACTTTAAATGAACTCAAACGGAGCAACTGGAGGCAAACTGAATGGGGGCAGGCGACCCTGCGGCTACGGGTGGCGCGGGGCGCCAGCCCTTGAAGTACAGAGATGGGTTTGGGGCGCTCTGGAAGGCGTGCCGCGCCACGCCCCAACCCAGAAAATCCGCCGAGCACTTTTGCTCGTTTTCTCACCCTAACTCGCCTAAAATCGAACGGTTTCTTCTCCAATCACCTGGATTCGACTGCTTAACTTAATTACACTCTAATATACTGGAAACAACACTAAATTTAATCAATTTGATTTAATAAATCATCAAAACCCCAACACAACAAGATTTAGAATGAACTTCAAGAATACCTTTCAAGAACTCAATTCTTTAAACTTTAAGAATGAAATTTCGCTGAAAATAACATGATTGGCATGTGGGTGAACAAACCCAACACTATGGAAGCTTACATACCTCTTACGGATTACACCCATGGCAAAAATCCGCAACTAGACTCAAGAACGTGGACAAACACCTTCATCCTTCTTTTCTTTTCTTGCCTCTTCTTGTACTCTCAACTAAAACCCTAGGTGTATATTAGGATTATAAAATTGAACCTAAAAGGATTATACCCCTAAAATATTACGAAAAAATAAATTAAATCTGATTGGATAAAGAAAGGACCAAAATACCCCTCACTATTTTTGGCTAACTTTCCTTAACTGGACAGCCTAACTTCAAAAGGTCATAACTCACTTATCCGAACTCGAAACTTAGCAAACTCGGAGGCTTTGGAAAGATGATTCAAAGATCTTTCCTATGGTTTCTTGCAGAACACCTAACTCATCCTGTTCCAGGAGGTATGATTGTTTAAAGTTGACCCAAAACTCATACTTAGCTTAACTTGTAAAATTTCAGATTTTGCTATTTCCAAGTTAATTATTTTTTGAAATTCTTGGTGCTAAATCTAGTGAACTGACCTTAACAATTATGAAAGTTTTAATTCCTTGGTGAAATATCACTCACTACGATTAACAACTCAAGTCTTTGTATTATTTTCGAAAAAGATATTTATTTTATAAGTTTTGAGACTTTTTTAGAGTCGCCACTTAATTTTAAGAAAAATTTCAATCGATTAAAACAGGAAACCGGTTGAAAATGTCAAAGGGGGTTCGGGGATTCCTATTTATATTTTAGAAAGGTTTTTACGGCAGCTAAAATATTTGCTAACTCGCAATTATCCAACAACTAAATTCTTTGGCTAAAGAAATTTCTAACTTAATTTTTGAGATAAAAATTATTTGAAGTTGTTTGAAAAATTAAGTATTAATTTTACTATCTAAGTGAATTTTAATTTGTAAAATTTATTTTGAGTTACTTACTTGATTTGATTAAATCGTTAAAACAAAGTGGGCGTCTGGTGGGGATTTAATATTTTTTAAACCTTAAAACTAACACCAATCAACAAAATAAGTACGATAAGGTAAGAGAGCGAGAAAGAGAGTTGGATCCGAATCCAATTTTTGTCCGTCTGGACCAATTTTTGGACCCATTTTATTTTGGGCCTTTGGCCCATTTGATTGCACATGTCCTAATCTAACAAAATATTAATACAAGAAAGGGCTTAAGCCCAAAATAACAAATATACAATATTTGAAAAATGAAAATTTTGGACTCTTTGGCCCAATTCCTTCAACTTCTCCGATCTTGTACGAATTTTCAACTCCCGATCTGTACGTCGGCCTCTCGATGGAGGTGAGCCGAGTCTTTATGACTCTCTCGAGTAATATGGAGGATCGAGTCTCTGTCTAACTCGAACAAATTTTTATGCAACGAAAGAGAACAAAAATTAGCATCACTGTGGTTGATAGTTAAATGAAACACTGGTGAACTATGAATAATAACTAATATGTAACAATATAAGACAAGGGCATGCTACTGAACAAAATAAAAAATGGTCAAAACTAAATTACATGTGTAAAGGAGTAAAAGAAAACGAACTCCTAGTCATGTATCTTAAAGACAGAAAAGGCACACTTTATTAATGAAATTCAGCCTTTATACAGTTCGAACTAAATAATTTTTGGGCACGAGGAATTTGGCTTCTAAACACTAAACAGAACACCAAGAAATAAGCATTTGACGCCAAAACACAATTCGCACAAATCTTATAAAAAAAGATATTAAAATACTGTAACGACCCCCTAGGTCGTTTTGAGAACTAGGACTATTTTGACTCCTTTTCAAAATTTAAAGGGGTATTTCTAAACTATTCGAAGGCTAAGAGTATTTACTTGATAAAAATTTTAGTCAAGAATTAATATAGTTAATAGTTAGTGGGTCATATCCATAATTCATTTAATATCTTTATACTTGACCCACTAATTGATTTAAGTTAGTGGGATTAATTTATTTGTTATACTTAATTAACATTAGAAAGGCAGAAAATAAAAGGGTTAGAAAACTACCTGGGCGGCGTGAATACAGAATGTGAGGGAACCAACGAAATCTTCCGGTAAGAAGCAATTTGAAAAAATTCTTGATTGTTATATGGATCATAATGAATGTAAGGTAGATGGAAAGTTGATCACTTGTTCGTCTATTTATTATTATAATAAGAGAATTGATAGGAAAATTGGCAGAGAACGGTGTATATTTTTTCTTCGCAGTTGCAGTTGGAGTATGTTGTTTCTGTTATTATTATTAGAAGTTTAGTTATTACACTTAATGAAGTTGAGGGGAAATATTTAGAGTCATGTGATTGTATTAATGGGAAGATTGGATGGAAATTTGTTTAAAATAAAATAATTAAAAAGGGACGAGGAGCAACATGCTTGGGATGAAAAACAGAGTCAATATGGTTGTAGCCATTATGTGGTAATGATTTGTCAATGTTGGAGGAAAATATCATGAGCCAATCATTGGAAATCATGCCAATCATTGGCAATCGTTTGAAATAATGTGCCAATGATTGGCATTTGTATGAAATCATTTAAGATTGGCATATTACAAAATGACCTGCAGATGGTCATGTTGCAGAGCTCCTGCTTGTCTGCAGTTTACGTTATTACGTTGACCTGCTTAAGCTAATTATCAAATTAGTATTTAAATTTAATATATTGAGATTGATAATTAATTATTGGGTGTATATTATATGATTTAACATTGAATTTTAGTATATTTGGAGAGGTTAGAGTTAAGTTCTTGGCTTGAAATTTAGCAGTATGAAAATTTTGGCACACCAATACATATCAAGATTTGAAGTTTGGTTGGAAATATGAGTGAGTTTTAGGGTCTATGATAGACATATAATAATTTGAATGTCTACAAAATCGCTTATTTACAAATGTTGCATCATTGGTAGATTGGAAACATTCCGAGACTTTGCGAAAAAGGAAACGAAAAATCTTAAAAAGATTTGTGGCACGAGTTCGGCATTGAAGGAATATTGATTGTATTGAAGTGTTAACCTAATAAGGGAATACATGGAGATATATATAGGAGATATAGGAAGGAGTACTAATCCTAATAGGACTAGGATTAAGGAGTACTAATTCTAATAGGACTAGGATTAGTACACAGTAAATACTATAATTATTTAATACTATTTATTTAATACTATCTGTTATTATCCCCCCTCAAGCTGAGCTGAGCGGAAGCGAACGGATAGCATGTGAAATTAGGTCTTAGGCCTAACTCACACCCCAAAAGCTAGCTCAAAGGAAGGAGGATTGCCCATGCCTTATAAAGAGTCCACCCATCTCATTAATTAGCGATGTGGGACTTTTGTCTTTCTTTAACACCCCACCTCACGCCCAGTGCTTAGCATCTGGTGCGTGGGCAATTTCAATTTTGATTTTGGGGACCCCAACATCGGGTGAGACGGGCCCTGCTCTGATACCATGAAGGAATATTGATTGTATTGAAGTGTTAACCTAATAAGGGAATACATGGGAGATATATATAGAAGATATAGGAAGGAGTACTAATCCTAATAGGACTAGGATTAAGGAGTACTAATTCTAATAGGACTAGGATTAGTACACAATAAATACTATAATTATTTAATACTATTTATTTAATACTATCTGTTATTAGGCATCTAAGGTATGTTAAGACTTTTTAGACTTGTTGAAAGATGTTTTCTTAATTAACTATAAAAAAATGAAATAGACAAAGGGGTAAGGGTGGAAGATGGGGGTCTCGTATCAATAGTGTGACGGGCATTGGTACGAGTACCAGTGTTATAAAAGGGAAAGTTACTACTATAGAATGTGGTTGTAAATTGAGAATGCCAAAGTATATGGGCATTAGCTAATATGTTATTTACTTGAAATCCTTGTGTGATTGTGTTTTCTTTACTTCACCCATATAGTTGTGATAATTGAGGTGGATATATACTACGTTGATATTGATTGATTGAGATGAATCATCATCCCCTTATATGAAATAATATTGTGTACATACATTGACATGAGATTGAGTATAAGTTGGGCACGTGGAGATCGTTCGTGCTGGGGATGGTGAGATGTTAAGATTGTAATTTGGGCACGTGGAGACCGTTCGTGCGGAAATCGTTTGATGTTATGATAGTGCGTTGAGATCGTCCGTACAAACACGTGGAGATCGTCCGTGTCGGTATATGGACCTCGCGAGTCCCCCATGGGTTATTAACTCTCGATGTATTTTCGAGGAGTATCATGTATATACGGTTGAGTGAGTACTGGGTATTCTGAGACATATCATTTCATGGTATCATATTGCATTGCATTTCATCACCTCATTCATTCTTTATGATTATGTGTTTTAGTTGGTGGTTGGAAAGTACTTGATGTTTGATTACCTTTATTGATGAAACTTGAATAATAAGTGAATTTTTCTGCTTCTTGTACAAGAAAGCCGGATTTTCAGCAAAACCCAAAAGCAAAAATGGACGCAAATGGTCCTGATCGACTCTCGTACCTTGGGCTTCGACATGGCGCGATCTCATGCTAGGGAGGATAGTTCGCGTGCTGGACAGGACGATGCAACAGTTGGACTCATACGAAAAAAGAGAGGGACAACAGCATCACGCGATTTTTGTCGTGTGTGGTTAATTGCTTGGTGGAGCAGCGTGAACTGGATCGATTTTCTGGGGGAAGAAGAAGATGCGGGGCGGTCGGGTCAATTTGTTATGCTGGAGGGTGTTCTGGGTTCTCTTATTGATAAACAGATTGGGCCTGGGTCGGCTAATGGTGAATAAACAGGGGAAAAATGGGTGGGATAGTTTTTAATGTTGCTGTTGGGCTGTGGGAAAAATTGGTCAGTTGAGAGTTGCTAGATAAAATCCCAAAAGGGTTTTAGGATCTTTGACTAATAAATAATAAGATGAAGTGATATAGATCAATTTATAAGTTTCTTAATTTTAACGAAATAAATAATCGACTTAATTATAAAATAACTATTATATGACTAACTAGTTAGTAAACTATTTATATAACGTAAAATCTTGCGGCGAATTTTTGAATAACCATGAAATATATCACTAGTATACATAATTATGTAAGACATGTATATTACCTAGAAATTATAAAACGTAAAAAAGATAAACTTAGAATAACTTGAAAACCATTTTATGTATATATATAAACTTTAAAAAATCTAATTGTTTCAAATCGTTTATTATTGAGAAACTCGTTAATTAATTTATATCGAGGAGGGTCAAAATTGGGTGTCAACAGTCTTAGTTCGAATAAAATTTCTGAGGTGTTACATATTGCTTCTCGACAGTGGTATTTGCGGTTTCTTTAACTTTGGTTACAAAGGGTTACATTCCATGAATTATTATTCTTTTTTCTCTAAATCTTCTGATGGGTTAGTTACTATCATTGTGGTGTACATTGATGATATTTCTATATGACAGTGAACGACGCTGAGGAAATTAGAGAGTTGAAGCTTTTCTTAGATAAAGAATTCAAAATCAAAGATTTGGACAGGGCAAGTTAAGTTTTGGGTATTGATATTTAAACCGATTCAGATAAACTTGTAATCACCCGGAGAAAATTCACTCTTAATCAGTTTCTACATGTGCATTGCTTCCACTCCGTTAGATCCATCGGTAAAACTGAACTCCAATCGTGACACTCTGCTTTAACCCCATTTAGGTCACCCCTGTCAAAATTTGATTAAAAAAATATTTCAAATTTTGAAAATTTCTATTTTACACTGACCCCTTAACTCCCCGGTCAAAGTTCCTCAAAAAAATTGAAAAGTTGTTTTTGAAAAACATATCAATTTTTTTAAAAAATTACGTCACTACTACCCCTCAGCCCCCCTCCAGATTAGAAGTTTGGGTTAGGTCATGGGTCTGATTTTCGAACAATCGTCGAAGTCGTGTCCAAGTTCGGGTATTAGGATCTAGTCCTAGATTGCTTACCGAAGTTGATATTAAGGTTAAATTATTTTTCTAATGAGTACTTTGTAGTCTCAAGCTAAAAAAACAAATTTAGAAAATATTCTTCATTCACCAACCAAACAATAAAAAATTATTTTTTACCCACCAACAAAACATGAAAAAATATGTTAAAATTCCACTTGTTTTCCAAGAAAACATTTTCTAGGAAAATATTTTCCATTAAAAATGTTTTTCTTCATACCAAACACACCCTTGATAGAGAAGTTTTACATGAACTCAAGACTGTAACTCTTGTTTGATAAATTCTTATTAGGATATTAGGATTAAGTTGGCATAATTGATCTCTAGATGTCGTCCACACTATACCAGATTAAAGCGGTCGATTGCAAAATATAGTAACCCAGCTAGTGTGAGGTCAAATTTCATAATAAGTAGTGTTGTGAGATATCTTTTATATTTTTCTATCGAAATTCTAATTAGTAATTACTACTGAAAAAATTGAGTTTCTTTTTTATCAATAATAAAGATGAATTGATGTTACAATTCTTATATATCAGAACTCTAACAGATATTTTACTATCTACTCATGCAGGTGTTCATTGTTAAAAGCTGATGAATCTATAAGTTTCCTAAAGTATCTCCGCCCAATTAAGAGGATATCACCTAAATTCATTATCGGCACTTGGGTGTCAAACTAATTTCTTTGTTTATCAAAAACCTCAGGTTTGCTATCCTCTCTCGAGCTCAAGCTATTACATGAAGGTTGGTATCCCAAAATCCATGTAAATGATCCTTTGTAAAATCTAAACTTCTTATGTCATTAAAGTTGGAACATATGCAAGTTATTGATGTTTACCACCATTAAAAAATACAATATTTTAGAAAATGACCTTAATACACGATGATCACCCCTACATAAAAAGATATTATGGTAAAAAAATCTAATTCACCATTCCAATTTTAAGTTCCAAGACCCTAGATATGAATTTAAGTTCCATAACCCTACTTATGAGTTTTTTTTGGTAGGAAAGGATATTTATTTATATATAAAGTGGAAACTTAAGTAGTGGATATAGATGGAACATTGTAGTTCCCTAGTTTTGCTAGAGTAGTACAAGCTGCTACGCACACTTGTTTAGTACTACATCTTCTGCTAAAGTAGAAAATAACTCCGTTGGGGAGAGTAGAAAATTACAAAGTTACTATTAATACTAGTAGTACGAGCTTTGTTTGCCAAGTAGTGCGCCACCTTGTTGCATTCCCTAAAGTTATGGTTGATAGGGGATTTTTCAGTTTCCTCAACCAGTATCTGCAAGAAGAGAGGATCGAGTCATATAGTGGATTAATGTTATCAACTAGACGGGTGTTGAGTCTGTCTCAATTGCCAAAGGAATGAGTTGGTGATGATAGGCTAGTTCGATGCCTTTTAGTAGTGCAAATAATTCCAGTGAAGTGGCATTGAAACATTGGAGTTTTTGGTGGTATCCTATCTTCTAGTTTTCGTGTTCTTCATGGATGACTCCACCTAATCCGCCAGCCAGATTTGTCGAAGTGAAAGAATCGTCTACATTAAGTTTGAAGTGACCAAAGGGTGGGGGGATCCAGCGAGCTTGAATCGTGATCCTCTCTGAGGGGTGAAGCAGGATGGATGGACTCGTAAAGGTATATTCTAAGGCACAAGTTATAACTCCAGAAATAGAGATCGATTTGTTTGTGTTGTGAAAGATATTATGATTGCAGTTTAGCTAGATGTGCCATATAGCAAAAGGGAAAAAGATTTCCCGACGGATAGAGGGGTTTGAAATGGTATGATTGAGATTTTTAAGGTAAAGTAGCCAGTCCACATTGTGATGATTTGATGGAGGAAAGGAGATATTAAGTTGGTTCCAGAAATTTTGGGGCAATGCTGCATTCAAGGAAGATGTGTTGGGTTTTTTTTGCTGCAACGTTACAATTTGGCAGTTGTTTGACGGGATGATCTTGAGTTTGTTAAGATAGACTGCAGAAGGGATTTTGTTATGGTAACACATCCAGAGAAAAAAAAATTGATCTTAGGTAAGGCTTTAATGTTCCGAATCCATTTGAAATTTTTATTGTTGTCGGGAGTTGTAGGTGGGTTAATAAGTTTGTAAACAGAGCGTGTCAGTGAAAGACCAAATACGAGTGTCTTTTGACAGAGTCGAGAAAATAGGAGTGGAGGTTACATCTTGTAGGATGGACAAGGGAAAATCAAAGGTGCAGGAATCAAGTTTCGATTGATTATTGTTACAATCCGATAAAAGAATAGGGCCTTGAATTAGGGATCGGAGGTTTGATGAGGGGGGATCCAGTTAAAATTCCAAATTTATGTTTTTGCCTGAAGCAATAAGACCATTTACAACCTTTAGCACAATGTTTCCAACCCAACATAGCGTTTTTCCAGGTAAAAGATAAGTATGCATGATTTTTTCGGAATCTATTGTTATGATATAAGCACTTTACCCATGTTGAAGAAGGGTTAGTGAACATTCTCCAGGCAAAACTAGCAAGAGTAGCAATGCTTTTGGACTTGGAGTCATGAAGCTCTAAACCTCCTAGAGAAGTAGGATTTGTGATTTTTTTACGTAATGAATTTTCTTTTTATGTTGAGAACTACCCAAATAAAGTCGCATTGGATTTTATCAATACAATTGAGTTTTTTTCGGGGAAGCTTAAAATATTGCATACGATAATTTGGTATGGAGTTGAGGGTGGAGTGAACAAGAGTGGTTCTTTTAGCGATAGTAAGGAAGTTAATTTTCCAATTCGCTAAACGTTGTTTCATATTGTCAATGATATAGCGGAAGTCGGTATGCTTTGGCGACTTATTTAATATACGGAGGCCTAGGTAAGTGCCAAATTTATAAGTGTGGGAAATAACGAAGGTGTCTATGAGTTTATTTTTGTGACATAGCCTGAATGGAGGAGTTTGTGGCCTTTGCCATGAATGTGAAGTCAACTGCATAGACTAAGTGGGAGAAGGGAGGACCCCTTGTCTAGATTTTGATGGGATTCCATAATCCTATATCTACCTGGTAGTTGATATAATCAGAAAACATTTCCATACATAAAATAAAAAGGTATAGGAAAAGGGTCTCCTTGACGGATATCTCTAATGGCATAGAAGTAGCCGATTTTTGTCCATTAATAATAATTGCCATAGATGGAGACACAAGACATAATGAATTTGGAGATTTTTGGTGTAAAACTTGAAGTAGGTTAGAAATTGGTAGATGAAGGACCATTCCAGTTTATCCAAAACTTTTTCAAGGTCGAGCTTTAACATGAACTTACCCATTAAAGCCTTAGAGGTCCTAAACTCGTGCATGAGTTATTGAATGATAATGGCATTATTAGTAGGCCTTCTTCCCCGGAGGAAACTGGATTTATAAGGACCAATGATTTCTGGCAGGAGATGCTTTATCCAAGCGACTATGATATTAGTGAGAATTTTGTATGTAGTGTACAAAGACTTATAGGTATGAAATTACGAATATTATTTGCATTTTGGGTTTTCGAAATGGGACAGAGATAGGTTTGATTTATAACGAAGGGAATCTCGAGGTTGTGGAATATATCATGAATAAATTTTGTGACTGAGGGGCTAATAACATGCCAATATTTTTGATAGAAGAAGGGGTGTAAGCCGTCATGTCCTGGAGCTTTGAATGGTTTGAAAGAGGATATGAAGTTTTGAATTTTCACGTCTCTAAAGGGTTTGTCTAATTCAGAGAGATCTAACATTTTGAAGGAAGGTGTAATTCTGGAGGTGGTATGGACAGAGGAGGCGGAATGAAAGGTAGTGTAGATTTTTTGGAAGAAGTCTACTGAATGGGATAGAATGTGGTCATTTTATCTATCCAATTTCCAAGGTCGTCGATGAAATGGTTAATTTTATTATGCCTACGTCTGTTAATAATATATAGATGGAAGAAGCAGCTATTACTATCCCCATAGGACAACTATTTCATTCTAGATCACATTCTCCAACAATCTTCCTCGATTTTTAGAGTATCATTATATTCTAATCTAAGAGCTTGATCAAGGCTTTAGAGAAAGGAGCTAGTGGGAAAGTGAGGAGATTTTTGAATACTTTTAAGATGGGCGATAAGTTGGGATTTTTCCCTTTTGGAAATTACCAAAAGTAGCTTTACTCCTAGGAATTAGGGTATCCTGAAAAGGTTTGAGGGCATGTAGCTGGTTTTGGTTGTTCCAGCTATTAATTACTAGGGTCTGGAATTCTTGGTGCGTGCACCAGAAGGTTTCCAAATGATTTTTTTCAGCATGAGAGTCAAAATTGGGGTGAAGAGTGAGGACAAGGGGGGAGTGGTCTGAGTAGGTGTGGTGGAGGTGATTAATATAGCGTTGTCATAAACATGAATCCAGTCTTTGGTGGCTAGGCATCTATATAGGCGTTCAAGAATAAGCCCTTATTAGCGGTGATGGTTTGACCAAGTGTATTTGGAGCTTTTAAAGCCTAGGTCTAGTAATCCATAGTGGTTTATGCAATTAATAAATTTAATAGCGCACGAAGGGTTAAACAGTCTACCTCTCCATTTTTCAGATTGACAAGTTATATCATTAAAATCCCCTCCTAAAAGCCAAGGTCCTATGTACCAGTTACCTATATCTTTATGACTTACCATAGGTTATTACGGATCATTACGTCAGTACTAGCATAGATAATACTTAGCAACCAAGCTTGTTGGTTGGGAGTTACCTGAACCATTGCATGCAGTTCTTGATTGTAGTTTGACACTTGGTTCACCACCACTAACTTGTTATGTCATAGTAGAACGATTCCTTCAGCTCTTCCTACAGCAGGGACTTGTAACATTCCATCGAAGTTGAGGTGGTTCTTCATATTTGTATGGTCACAGAGCCTAGTTTCCAGTAGATCCAAAATACAAGGATTGTGGGTTCTAATGATGTCCTTTAGATTTATCATAAAGGGTTCATTGTGAGCCCCACAAATGTTCCAAATTATTATGGAATTAGCAGAATTCATGAGATAAAGGTTGGTGGTGTTCGTTACCTCTTCTCAAAGAGTCCTTAGGGTAGGGCACAAAACTACTGGCAACTTGGCTGTCTACGAGATGAAGGGGGGGGGGGGCAAAAGACAATCAAGAATTTCTCGATGTTTAGTGGGCATTTGTAGACATAGTTCTTGTCTACCATTTTCAGAAAGAGCATAAGGGCTAGATTGTTTAGGTTTGATATCTCAGTGAATGAGGGAGTTATTTCCTCCATTCTTTCCACTTCCATTGGGACTTCCACCATAGGGTTCTGGGGGTTTGTATTCTTGTTGAGGATCGGGTTCCAAGGGTGAAATAGTGGGTTTTCCAAACATAGTTCATGTGGAGAGAAGAACGGGAGGTCCGTTTGCACTCTATTTAGGAGAGGATTGAAATGGGTTGGGAGGTTCCAAAGAGCTTGCATGTGAAGGAATAGCGAGGGAGCCATCCTGGGGTTTAGTAGATTGTTCAACCACACTTGGTTGGTGTAGTTGTGCATCGTAAGATGCATTCCTTCTGTGATCATTTGAGCAAGGAAGTTTGGGTTTTGGAGTATTATTTGGACTTCCCTTCCTTCCAAATCTAGCGTGAAGAACACTACTTGTCCCTGGAGTCCTTGTTCTATCCAGGATTGAGGGGGTTGAGAGAGTTCCAAATACTGGTCGGAAGGTGTAGGATTTTCAGTTGAGTGAGTAAGAATTTCGAACTGGTTGGAATGACTGAAAGTATTGCTAGATTTTGGATTAGCAAATCAAGCTTTTGGTGATGGTGTCCTGAAATTTACTATAGACAGACTAGTAGAGTAAGCTACTAAATAACATTAATGTAGAAGTATTCCTTTTCTCGTAGGACTAAATTGTACTAGATAAAATCTATCAAATAACCAAATTTACACGGGTAGTTAGAATTTCAAATTATTTTAGGAGGTTTAAAATAAAATGCTAATTTTAGGGAATTCAGCCCATAATAAAATATAAATATGAAGATTTTTTATTTGTTAAGATCTAATTTCTTCTTATTCACATATATAATAAATGCACTAATTCCACATAAAGAAATTAATTAAAAGAGTGTAGATATTTTCTAATATAAACAAAATAGGAATCAAAACAAATTTTCTCCAAATCTCTCTCCCCAACCCCTCTTACCCCATCCCTACCACCCGCCTATTCTAATTTTTCCCTTTTGTATAAATACTCCTCGTTTTCTCCTCAAAATAATGAAAATAAAATTAAAGAAAATGAAGAGACAAGATGGAGTATCAATTTTTCAATGCATTTATTGCGGAAGAAGATTTTATTCAAGCCAAGCAATAGCAGCCCATACGAGATCTCACTTTAAAGAGGGTTGGGTAAAAGGAACCCCCCAAAGAAAATTTTTTGTTTCATTTTTTGATTCTCAACATGATTCCATTCTCATCACATCATTTCCCCAAAACACCTCTGATTCAGAAAATCCTCAACAATTGCCTCCATCTGCAGCTTCTTCTAGCAGAGGCCAACTAGAAGTCCCTAGGCATGATTTGAGGCTTCGTGATGCAAACACTCTATGTATGTTCAAGGATTCTCTTACCAAAGAGGAGGAAGAGGTTATTTTGATTCTTCGTGATTTTCCGGAAACAGGTTTGTTCATTAAATTTACTTGCTTCATTTTTTTTTAATTCCTTCACCACTAAAAAGTATTTCATGTTTTTCCAGTCGTTGTATGTTATTTATTTATATTATATTCACTGATTTAATTTCATGAGTCATGATGATATAATAGAGGTAAAGTGCTAGTGGGGAGGAGGGTTTCCACCCTAGGTTTTTTCTGTTCATGTCTTTTCTTTAATTTTCTTAGCTGTCATTTGGTTTTCAAATTTGAATTATTAACAATACGATTTTGACATAAATAACATTTCTTTTGTTTTAATTCAATTATCTTATATATATATATATATATATATATATATATCATATCATATTTTTTGACAATTCTTAAATTTTCACTTTCACATAAAAATACTACTCCTAATTAATTTTGTTCGACTAAATATGTTCCTATTTCATGGTCATGTATTTTTTTTGTCTGATTAAGAAAGGGAAAATATTATTCAATGCAACTAAATGTAATTAATAATTAATAATTGATAAGAGTATTATTTTGTCATAGGGAAAAGAATCAAGAAAGCAAAGCACTGAGGTGGAGGTAATTACAAACGAGAATTTAGAAGCAGCAGCCATGTTCAAAACTACCAAGAATATTTGATAATATGGATTAAACATATGATATAATTTTTGAGTTTTACTTTTACTTTGAGATGTTTGGTTTTCAATGACATGTATTGTTATAGTTGTAGTTTTGAATGTAATCATTTATTAGTACTGAAGTTTTTGCTTAAATATTAAACAAGGTTGGTTCATTATTTGGAGGCAATGATTCATTTTAATCAGATTTTCATGTTTGGTTGATTTAAATATTTTAGAAAGTGTTTTCCAAATTTACTTGTTTTCATCAAATTTAATGAGAATGACCGAGAAAAACATTTTCAAAACTCTACTTTATTCTTCAATATATCTTTTAAAATTTTTAATTACTATTCATTTAAATTAAAGAAAAAATTCAAATTTAAAAAAATTAAAATTTTCTTATTTTTCAAGTTTTAAAATTTTCAAATTTTCTGATTTTTTAAATTTCAAATATTCTTTTACCCCTGCACGCAAACCAACCCCGGCCTCCCCCCACCTCTCCCAACCCCAAACAGAAAAAGTTAAAAAGTCATTTTTCTTTTAATACTTCAAATTTGTAATTATTTTAACCTCCTCCGACCCCTACCCCCACAAAACCATAATATTTTAGAAAAATATTTCAAATTTCTAAAATTTCATTTTTGTCTCATTCCATAACGTAAACCCACTACACCCCCCCCCCACTCCCCCGCGTCAATTTTTTCTTTAAAAAATTATTTTTGAATGATATTTAAAATTTAAAAATGTTGCATTTTTTGTTACGCGCCAAAATATTTTAATTTTTTTTAAAAAATCAGAAGTCATGGTTAGGTCCTGGGTCTGATTTTCAAACAATCGTTGGAGTCATATCCAAGTTCGGGCATTAGGATCTAGTTCTAGATCGATTATCAAAGTTGATTTTCGGGTCAGAAATTATTTTTCTAAAGAGTATTTTTTAGTCCCAAGAAAAAATAAAAATTTCTATAAAAATATTCTTCATTCACCAACCAAACATTTTAAATATTTTTCATAAAATATTTTCTACTCACCAACTAAGCATGAGAAGATATGTTAAAATCCACTTGTTTTTCAAGAAAACATTTTCTAGGAAAGTTTTCCATGGAAAACTTCCAGGAAAATTTTCCATGGAAAACATTTTCTAGGAAAATTTTCCATGGATAACGTTTAATTTCTTCATACCAAACACACCCTTGATAGAGAAGTTTTGCATGAAATCAAAACTACAACTCTTGTTTGATAAATTATTATTAGGATAATATAATTTACTTGGCATAATTGATCTCTTGATGTCGTCCAAACTACACCCTTTTGCTGGATTAAAGCGGTCAATTGCAAAAAATAATAACCCAGCTAGTTTGAGGTCGAATTTCATAGTAAGTAGTGTTGTTTGGCCAAGTACCTATTATTTCTTGGGTTGTAATTGCTATCTTATTAGGTTCAGCCACTATAGCTGTTCGGAACTCACAAACCATTCTGACTGGGGGTCAGAATTTCTTCAAATATGTTCTTGAATTCATTTGAGATGTTAGTAAAACTCAAATTGGAGAAGAATATGGGCTCTGGGTTCCTTTTATTGGCATTATGTTTTTATTTTTTTCTAATTGGTCAGGAGCTGTTTTACCTCAGAAAATCATACAATTACCTCATGAGGAGATATCTTTATATTTTGCTGTCGAAATTCTAATTTTTAATTACTATTTGATTTTTTTTGTTTTTTTTAGAAGGAGAAATACTAACTATTTTATGTACTTGAATTTTAATCAATAATAAAGATGAATTGGAGTTACAATTCTTAAATATCTGAACTCTAACAGATATTTTACTATCAACTGATGTTACAGGTGTGTTCATTGTTCAAAGCTGATGAATCTATTAGTCTCCTAAAGTATCTCGGTCCAATTCAGAGAATATCACCCTAAGTCATTATCGACAGTTGGGTGTCGAACTAATTTGTCCATTTATCAAAAACCTCAGGTTAGTCTCTCGAGCTCAAGCTATTAGATGGAGGTTGATATCCCCAAATCCATGTAAATGATCCTTTTTCGAATCTAATCTTTTTTATATCATAATATCAAGCAAGTTCGAATATATGCAAGTTCTTGATGTTTACAACCATTAAAAATATATAATATTTAGCAAAGAACCTTATAATGATCATCGCTTCATAAAAAGATATTATAAAATACCTATTTCACCATCCATATTTAATTTTAAGTTCCATGACCCTTTTCGAGTTTAAGATCTCATAACTAGCAGTAAACAACAATTACCATAAATTTGGAAGCGAGCACTTTTGAATACATAACCCTAGTTATGAGATTAAATCGCGATCATTTCATTTTACGTTTCAATCCATTTTTGGGTCTTTTTTTGTGATTTTTGACCTGAAATCATTCTACATACTTATTAACTCATTACAACATGTATTTGATATCACAGTCGTCGAAATTTAAGGTTTACCATAAATTTGGAAGTGAGAACTTTCTATGTATTCACTTAGGGAGTGTTTGGCATGGAGTAAAACATTTTCCAGAAAATATTTTTCAATTTTTGCATGTTCGGTTGACTTAAATGTTTGAAAAATATTTCCTTAATCAACTCATTTTTCTCAAATTTATGGAAAATGACTTCCCTTGAAGGAAAACATTTTCTAAAACTCTTCATCCTATAATTTTTTTCTTACCCTACTAGTACTACACGACTCTCCCAAAAATTGCTTTTGAAAAATATTTCAAATTTAATTTTTGAAAATTTTTACGCAACCCATACCGCCAGCAAGGCCACCTTTCCCCTGCCACCCCGTCATTTTTCTTAAAAAAATTAATTTTGAAAAATATTTCAATTTTTTTAAAAAATCATTCTTTAAGCCATCTCCTCCCCTATTCCACCCCCACCCTCGCGACCCCGTCAATTTTTTTTCTTGGGTCAGATGTCAGGGTCGGATTTTGGAACGGTCATCAGAGTCTTGTCCTAGTTTGGGTGTTGGGGTCACGTACTAGTTCAATTTTTTGGATCAGAAAGTATTTTCCTTAAGATTATTTTTTAGTCTCAATCCAAAAATAGAAGATATTTCTAAAAAATATTTTTTATTTGCCAACCAAATATTAAAAAGTATTTTCAAGAAAATATTTTCTACTCTCCAACCAAACATAAGAAAATAAGTTAGAAATCCACATATTTTCCAAGAAAACATTTTCCTTCATACCAAACACACCCTTCAGCTATAAAATATATTATTTCTCATACTTCCTCCATCCAATATTATTTTTTCACATTACAAAGATATTTGTCCCAAATTATTTTTCAATTTATAAAACCAAGATGAGTTACTTTTTTTGTTATTTTAATTTTAAAATTAATTCTTCTACATAAATATTTTAAATTTCAAAAGAATTCCTCAGTTGTTATTTTTTTTTCCATGTACATATTTAGTCAAAATTGTGCGTTAACTGTTTGAATAAAATACATAAATATATTATATTTAAAAAAATTAAAGGATTAAATCAGTAAGAAAATGATTCTTATTCCTTAAATGGAAAAGTAGTCAAAGTAACATGAGAATGAGGGAGTAATATTTAGATTTGCATAACTAATAACAGAATAAAATTTAACATGAGAAATGAAGTTGAAGTATTTAGATTTGAAGGCTAAATACAGAATGAAATTTAATATAAGAAATGTAGTCAAAGTATTTAAATTTGCATGAATATATGCAGATTAAAATTAATTAATATAAGAAGTGTAGTCAAAGTATTTAGATTTGGATAACTAAATGTTGAATAAAATTTAATAAAAGAAATGTAGTCAAAGTATTTTGGATTTGCGTGACTGAATGCAGAATAAAATTTAATGTTTGTAATATGAATTATGGCAAGAATTGGTACGCTCTTATCAATGAGATGATTCAAGAGTTGTACCTTTAATCATCGTAGAACTCATAAGCATGACAATCAATTTCGTAGTTCTAATGTATGCATTCACTGTTAGTAATTGAGCTTATAAGTATGTAATTTTTTTTGAAGATTTGAGTAGAGAATAAGTTGGAGACTTCAAATTCTACCATTTTAATTTCGTTTTTCATGTACACATTTAGTCAAAAGTGTGCATTAATTGTTTAAATAAATTCATACTACAAAGAAACATACATTTCTAAAGCATCTCCTAGTAATTCAACAACATGTAGAAGAATGTTGGTACTTCGATCCCGTCCCATATTATTTTTTCACATTACTAACAAATATTCATGTCGAATCATTTAACAATTTACAAAATCAAAATAAAATTAATTGATTTTCTTTTTCTATTCATCCCTTATCAATGAGATGATCGAAAGTTGGACCATTAATTGCCATCGAGCTTATAAGCATGTTTAATCAATTTTATAGTTCTAATCAGAGGCGGTTTTAAGATTTGGAGGTCGTGGGTGCCACATTGTTCAAGTAAGATAAGCGAGTCAGTTACTTCAATTTTAGGTTACAATTCGAGTTGTTTATTATATTTTGTTTTAGATATTACTTTCTCTGTCCCTATTTACTTGTCTATATTTCGTTTTATATCTGTCTCTATTTACCTGTCCATTTTAACAAATCAAGAAAGGACAACAATTTTTTCCCTAATATGCCCTTATTTAATTCTAGAAAATTTCTAGTACTATTAAGTTGTAATGCATACCTTTTGGAACTAGAAAATACATTTATTATACTTGGGGAGTCGCATAATCTTTTAAGTTAAGAGTAAAATTGTAACTAACCTATGATAATAATTGGTGTCTTAATATGTGTGTCACTTTTAAAGTGGACAACTAAATAGGGACAGAGAGAGTATGAAACTAGAGATAACTAAACAATTTAATTTTGATTTCTTTTTAGGAATTAGTGACCTTATTCGCTGAAACTTTGAGGAAAAAAGAGATTTTTCAAACTAAAATTTGAGCTTGTTTAGTGCTAACTAATGAGTCCACAAATTGGATTCATTTAGAGATTTATTTTGATAGAAATAGTGTCCTCAACTGCTTATTTAGTCTCAATATCTGATCAAAACTCTTAAGTTTCAGGTATTTGAAGTTTTAGTGCAAGCATGGAAACTTACATGCAAAAGGGAACAAAAAGACTGAAAAAAACGTGAAAGTTGAAGCCTAAGTGTCGCCAGGTGCATTTGGTGAGTCACCAAAAGAATGTTTTTTGTTCTTTGTTCCAGCACGCGAAGTTCTGAAGAAAGTGGATCAAAAGAGCGATGAAAGGAGCAGTCGGCGCTTTGCCGAGTAGTTTCATAAAGAAATGCTATACCGCCCAATGGTCCAGAACATGAAGATGCTGAAGGCAAGCACAAAAAGGCGACAAACCAGAAGAAGGGTGAATCGCCGAGTCATTTGGCGATCGCAATTAACTTCGCCGAGTGGTCCGCCGCAACACAAAATCTAAAAGCTATAAATGCTAGTTATATGTTTTATTTTTAGAGATTTAGACATTTTCATAGTTTTGAGACTTAAGAGTATTTTGCTGGTATTTTTCTCTCAAGTTTGGAGAGGCTTTTGGGAGACCTGAAGACAGACGATTTTCATCTTCCCAGAGTTGGATGTGAGTCTTCTCCATTCTTCTTTCTTTGCTAAAATCAAGGTTTAATTTCTTATTCCCATTTGATTTCATTATCATTTTAAGTGTATTTTGTTATTGCTTGATGTGTGGCTACCCCATTCTTGAGGTGTGATTTAGCAAATATGAATTGATATTATTGTTGGGTCTTGCTTGTTGAGTAGGTTAGATGTATTTTAATGGTGATTTCACCTAGTGGTTGTGGTTTAACTTTATGGGTTTGTAGTTGCAAATACAAACTCATCCATGTCTTTTTGGCTTGCCCGAGAGGGAAGTCGCGATACTATGACCGCTAGACTGATGGCCTAAGGAGTGGGTTGATATGAAGTTCAATCCTAGTCCAATATCCTAACACTTAGCTCGAGAGAGTGAGTAGGGTAAGGCGTAGGCTGCCTTTCATGCGGCAAATGGGTGTCCGAGATGGACACATGTGTAGCGGGGTAAATTGCCCAAGAAGGAATTTATTTCCACTTAAAGCTTAGCCTAGTCAGTATTATCTTGCACATTTCCTATCGAAAGCATGCACTAAAAACTTATCCCGGCTTATATTGCGGTCACACCCCAAGAACCTTTCCCCATACTTGATTTTCCTCAATTTTATTGTTTTTATTACACTTGTGACAAAACCATCCATCGATAATTGGCACTTTGGTGTCAGCCCCTTAATTTACATTGTTTTTATTCGTAAATTTCTTTAGCTACCACTAATTAGAATGAAATTCTAATTAACTATATCATCTCGAAACCGCTCCTTTGAGACATGACCCCAACCCTTGGTTGGGTTACTAATCTATCAATGATCATAGATACCCAAACCGTAGGTAAGTGTCGTTGGTCATGATAAGCATCCAAATGGCGTCGCTGCCGGGGAGTGGTATCACGTAGACTTGTAGTTTAATTGGATTCTTATTCTTGTTAGTGGTAATTTACTTACTCAATTTTTAGCTTTGTTTCTGGTGTATGCATTGCAAGCAGGAATGATGAGTGTAATGACAGTAATGGTAGGCAGGTGGGACACTAAGATGACATCGAAAATCTCAATGATGTCCAAGAACCAAATGCCAATGACCTCCATGTCATGGGAGGTTTGAAGCTATCCTTTTACCCCAGTTGAGGGTAATTCTAAGTTGCAACTATTACAACTAAATGGACTGTTAAGTAAATTGTCTCATGAAGATCCTCATGAACATCTTTAAAATTTTGTAGATGTTTGCAAACCCTTCTCTTTCAAAACATCTCTCAAGAGTCAGTCATTGTTCCTATTTTCTCTGATGGGAGAGATTGAAATTTGATCACTTTATGGGAGGAGTTGATAATCGCCCTCCCTCAAAGATGATGACTATTCGGGATAACATTCAAAGCTTTTAGTGCCTGAATGGAGATACTCTACACGAAACTTGGCTATAATTTAAGAAGCTGATATTACAATGCCCAACCCATGGTTTTCCTGATAATATGCTCACACGGTACTTTTACTGAAGTTACATTCGATATACAAAGGTGTCGCAGACCAACTCTCACCCGGAGGCTTAATGTAGCAACCATACACAGTAGAAACTGAACTTCTGGATGGCATGACAACCATCAACAGGGCGTGGTATACTCATGAAGACCAGGTCTCTTTTGTCACCTTTCATCTATCTATGGATAAAATTGAAAAGGACAATGAGAGAGACAAAAACATGGCGAAGACTATGACATAACTTGATATTCTATCAAAAAATGTCATAAGAGCTGGTGCACGAGGTGTTAATGTTGTGGGAGTCGGGAGTACTAGTTTTGAGGAAACGAAGTTTGAAGCTCTGTATAATGAAGAGGTGAACTTTCTAGCAAACCAAGGTGGTGACTATCGTTCAAACTACCCTAGATAGGGTGGAAATCAAGGTTGGGGTAGAGATGAAGGATGGAAAGATAGAGATCATGAATGTAGGGACAGTAATTCGAATAGGAAATGTGTGGAAAAGATAGATATGTGCCTCCTTATGAGTGCCAAAAGCCCAAGAATTAGAAAGGTGGATGTTCAGAGGATATGCTTATACGTACCCTCAATAAGGTTGAAATGTCGTATAAGATGTTGAAAGGCATGAAGACAGATGTGTCCACTCTTAGTTAGATTGTCACCTCCCATTCTTTGAATTTTTCTGCTTCTTGTACGAAAAAGCCGGATTTCCAGCAAAAACCAAAAAAGAAAAAATGGACGCAAATGGTCCTGATCGACTCTCGTACCTTGGGTTTTAACATGGCGCGATCTCATGCTAGGGAGGACAATTCGCGCGCTGGCCAGGACGATGCAACAGCTGGACTCATACGAAAAAGGAGAGGGACAATAGCATCACGCGATTTTTGTTGCGTGTGGTTCGTTGCTTGGTGGAGCAGCGTGAACTGGATCAATTTTCTTGGGGAAGAAGAAGATGCGGGGCGGTCGGGTCAATTTTTTATGCTGGAGGGTGTTCTGGGTTCTCTTTTTGATAAACAGATTGGGCCGGAGTAAAAATTGGGCCTTGATCGACTAATTGTGAATAAACAGGGGAAAAATGGGCAGGATAGTTTTTTATGTTGCTGTTGGGCTATGGGAAAAATTGGTCAGTTGAGAGTTGCTAGATAAAAGCCCAAAAGGGTTTTAGGATCTATGACTAATAAGTAATAAGATGAAGTAATATAAATCAATTTATAAGCTTCTTAATTTTAACGAAATAAATAATCGACTTAATTATAAAGTAACTATTATGTAACTAACTAGTTAGTAAACTATTTATATAACGTAAAATCTTGCGGCGAATTTTTGAATAACCATGAAATATATCACCAGTATACATAATTATGTAAGACATATACCTAGAAATTATAAAACGTAAAAAAGATAAACTTAGAATAACTTGAAAACCATTTATGTCACAATAATCGATTGATTATTGTGACATAAATTAGCAACAGTATTGTGACAATCCGATAAAGGAATGGGGCCTTGAATTAGGGATCGCAGATTTGGTGAGGGGGGATCCAGTTAAAATTCCAAATATTTATGTTTTTGCCTGAAACAATAAGACCATTTACAACCTTTAGCACAATGTTTCCAACCCAACATAGCATTTTTCCTGGTAAAAGATGAGTGTGCGTGATTTTTTTTCGGAAGCTATTGTTATGATAAAGGCACTTTACCAATGTTGAAGAAGGGTTAGTGAACATTCTCCAGGAAAAACTAGCAAGAGTAGCAATGCTTTTGGACTTGGAGTCATGAAGCTCTAAACCTCCTAGAGAAGTAGGATTTGTGATTTTTTCCGACTTACGTAATGAATTTTCTTTTTTATGTTGAGAAATACCCAAATAAAGTAGCGTTGGATTTTATCAATACAATTGAGTATTTTTTCGAGGAAGCTTAAAATATTGCATACGATAATTTGGTATGGAGTTGAGGGTGGAGTGAACAAGAGTGGTTCTTTTAGCGATCGTGAGGAAGTTAATTTTCCAATTTGCTAAACGTTGTTTCATCTTGTCAATGATATAGAGGAAGTCGGTATGCTTTGGTGACTTATTTAATATACGGAGGACTAGGTAAGTGCCAAATTTATAAGTGTGGGAAATAACGAAGGTGTCTGTGAGTTTATTTTTGTGACATAGCCTGAATGGAGGAGTTAGTGGCCTTTGCCATGAATGTGAAGTCAACTGCATAGACTAAGTGGGAGAAGGGAGGACCCCTTGTCGAGATTTTGATGAGATTCCATAATCCTATATCTACCTGGTAGTTGGTATAATCAGAAAACATTTTCATACACAAAATAAAAAGGTATAGGAAAGGGGTCTCCTTGACGGATACCTCTAATGGGATAGAAGTAGCCGAGTTTTTGTCCATTAATAATAATTGCCATAAAGGATGTAGAGACGCAAGACATAATGAGTTTGGAGATTTTTGGTGGAAACTTGAAGTAGGTTAGAAATCGGTAGATGAAGGAGCATTCCAGTTTATCCAAAACTTTTTCAAGGTCGAGCTTTAACATGAAGTTACCCATTGCAGCCTTAGAGGTCCTAAACTCGTGCATGGGCTATTGAATGATAATGACATTATCAGTAGGCCTTCTTCCCCGGAGGAAACTGGATTGATAAAGACCAATGATTTCTGGTAGGAGATGCTTTATCCAAGCGACTTGATATTAGTGAGAATTTTGTTTGTAGTGTTACAAAGACTTATAGGTCTGAAATTACGAAGATTATTTGCATTTTGGGTTTTCGGAATGGGACAGAGATAGGTTTGATTTATAATGGAGGGAATCTCGAGGTTGTGGAATATATCATGAATTAATTTTGTGACTGAGGGGCTGATAACATGCCAATATTTTTGATAGAAGAAGGGGTGTAAGCCATCATGTCCTGGAGCTTTGAATGGTTTGAAGGAGGATACGAAGTTTTGAATCTCCACGTCTCCAAAGGGTTTGTCTAATTCAGAGAGATCTAACATTTTAAAGGAAGGTGTAATTTTGGAGGTGGTATGGACAGAGGAGGCGGAATGAAAGGTAGTGTAGATTTTCTGGAAGAAGTCTACTGAATGGGATAGAATGTGGTCATTGTTATCTATCCAATTTCCAAGGTCGTCGATGAAATGGTTAATTTTATTATGCCTACATCTGTTAATAACATATACATGGAAGAAGCAGGTATTGCTATCCCTATAAGACAACTATTTAATTCTAGATCACATTCTCCAATAATCTTCCTCGATTTTTAGAGTATCATTATATTCTAATCTAAGAGCTTGGTCAAGGCTTTAGAGAAAGAAGCTTGTGGGAAAGTGAGGAAATTTTTGAATACTTTCAATATAGGCGATAAGTTGGGATTTTTTCCTTTTGGAAATTACCAAAAGTAGCTTTACTCCTAGGAATTAGGGTATCCTGAAAACGTTTGAGGGTATGTAGCTGCTTTTGGTTGCTCCAGCTATTAATTACTAGGGTTTGAAAGTCTTGGTGCATGCACCAGAAGGTTTCCAAATGAATTTTTTCAGCATGAGAGTCAAAATTGGGGTGAAGAGTGAGGAGAAGGGGGGAGTGGTCTGAGTAGGTGTGGGGGAGGTGATTAATATAGCGTTGTCATAAACATGAATCCAGTCTTTGGTGGCTAGGCATCTATATAGGCATTCAAGAATAAGCCCTTCTTAGCGGTGATGGTTTGACCAAGTGTATTTGGAGCCTTTAAAGCCTAGGTCTAGTAATCCATAATGGTTTATGCAATTAATAAATTTAGTAGCGCGCGAAGGGTTAAAAGTCTACCTCTCCATTTTTCAAATTGACAAGTTATATTGTTAAAATCCCCTTCTAAAAGCCAAGGCCCTATGTACCAGTTACCTATGTCTTTATGACTAACCATAGGTTATTACAGATCATTACGTCAGTACTAGCATAGATAATACTTAGTAATCAAGCTTGTTGGTTGGGAGTTACCTGAACAATTGCATGCAGTTCTTGATTGTAGTTTGACACTTGGTTCACCACCACTAAGTTGTTATGTCATAATAGAACAATTCCTTCAGCTCTTCCTACAGTAGGGACTTGTAACATTCCATCGAAGTTGAGGTGGTTCTTCATATTTGTATGGTCGTAGAGCCTAGTTTCCAGTAGATCCAAAATACAAGGATTGTGAGTCCTAATGATGTCCTTTAGATTTCTCATAAAGGTTTCATTGTGAGCCCCACAAATGTTCCAAATTATTATGGAATTAGCAGAATTCATGAGATAAAGGTTGGTGGTGTTCGTTACCTCTTCTCAAGGAGTCCTCAGGGTAGGGCACAGAATTACTGGCAACTTCGCTGTCTACGAGGTGAAGGGGGGGGGGGCAAAAGACAATCAAGAATTTCTTTAGGTTTGGTGGGCACTTCGAGATATAGTTCTGGTCTACCATTTTCAGAAAGAGCATTAGGGCTAGACTGTTTAGGTTTGATATCCCGGTGAATGAGGGATTTATTTCCTTCATTCTTTCCACTTCCATTGGGACTTCCACCATAGGGTTCTGGGGGTTTGTATTCTGGTTGAGGATCGGGTTCCAAGGGTGAAATAGTGGGTTTTCCAAACATAGTTCCTGTGGAGAGAAGAACGGGAGGTCCGTTTGCACTCGAACTAATTGAAATGGGTTAGGAGGTTCCAAAGAGCTTGCATGTGAAGGAATAGCGAGGGATCCATCTTTGGGGTTTAGTAGATTGTTCAACCACACTTCGTTGGTGTAGTTGTGCATCGTAAGATGCATTCCTTCTGTGATAATTTGAGCAAGGAAGTTTGGGTTTTGGAGTATTATTTGGACATCCCTTCCTTCCAAATCTAGGGTGAATAACACTACTTGTCCCTGGAGTCCTTGTTCTATCCGGGATTAAGGGGGTTGAGAGAGTGAGATTGTTGTGGTTGCATAGACAATTGGGGGCTGATTGTCCATGGAAGGGGTCTGTGGATGAAGTTGAATGGATCTACTTTTTGGGTTTTTCTTCCTGAAGAGCATTTGATTGTTGGTAAAATGGCTGCTTATTATAGAAGGAGGAAAATATTTTGGTTGGATATCATGGTAGTGATCTAATAATTGGAGATCAGTTAGTTGAGATATGGTATGCATGGGATTGGTGGTATTTAAGACAGTGTGAGAAAGCCCAGATTTAACGTGTTAGTCTTCATGCATGTGATTTTCTTCGTCCACCTGGTGAGGAGGATGTGGCACGTGATGAGGGAAAACTTGAGTATTGTCCTCTAGGGGGTGATTATAGGTGGCTGGGTAAGAATCAGTTTTTTTACAACTGGATGGTACTTTATTTGTTTGAAATGTGGAAGTCAAACTGTTATGAGAGAGGATTGATGAAGTTAAAAGATGTGGAGAGGACACGTCAACTTTGTTTGATGTTCAAGAGGGTTGTAGACAAGAATCATTTGGAAGGGTCTAGGGGAGGGGGTTGGACGGAGAGAGTTCCAAATACTGGTTGGAAGGTGTAGGATTTTCAGTTGAGTGAGTAAGGATTTCGAACTGGTTGGAATGACTGAAAGTATTGCTAGATTTTGGGTTAGCAAATCAAGCTTTTGATGATGGTGTCCTGAAATTTACTATAGACAGACTAGTATAGTAAGTTACTAAATAACATTAATGTAGAAGTATTCCTTTTCTCTTAGAACTAAATTGTACTAGATAAAATATGTCAAATAACCAAATATACAGGGGTAGTTAAGATTTCAAATTATTTTAGGAGGTTTTAAATAAAATGTTAATTTTAGGGAATTTAGCCCATAATAAAATATAAATATGAAGATTTTTGATTTGTTAAGATCTAATTTCTTGTTATTCACATATATAATAAATGCACTAATTACACATAAAGAAATTAATTAAAAAATTGAGATATTTTCTAATATAAACAAAATAGGAATCAAAATTATTTTTTATCCAAATCTCTCTCCTCACCCTCTTACCCTATCCCTACCACCTGCCTATTCAAATTTTTCCCTTTTGTATAAATACTCCTTTTCTTCTCCTCAAAATAATGAAAATAAAATTAAAGAAAATGAAGAGACAAGATGGAGTATCAATTTTTCAATGCATTTATTGCGGAAGAAGGTTTTATTCAAGCCAAGCAATAGCAGCCCATACGAGATCTCACTTTAAAGAGGGTTGGGTAAAAGGAACCCCCCAAAGAAAGTTTTTTGTTTCATTTTTTGATTCTCAACATGATTCCACTCTCATCTCATCAATTCCCCAAAACACCTCTGATTCAGAAAATCCTCCACAATTGCCACCATCTGCAGCTTCTTCTAGCAGAGGCCAACTAGAAGTCCCTAGGCATCATTCGAGGCTTCGTGATTCAAACACTCTATGTATGTTCAAGGATTCTCTTACCAAAGAGGAGGAAGAGGTTGTTTTGATTCTTCGTGATTTTCCGGAAACAGGTTTGTTCATTAATTTTACTTGCTTCATTTTTTTAATTCCTTCACCACTAAAAAGTATTTCATGTTTTTCCAGTCGTTGTATGTTATTTATTTATGTTATATTCACTGATTTAATTTAATGAGTCATGATGATATGATGAAGGGAAAGTGCTAGTGGGGAGGAGGGTTTCCACCCTAGTTTTTTTCTCTTCATGTCTTTTCTTTAATTTTCTTAGCTGTCATTTGGTTTTCAAATTTGAATTATTAACAATAAGATTTTCACATAAAAATAACATTTCTTTTGTTTTATTTCAATTATCTTATATATATATATATATATATATATATATATATATAAATACTACTACTAATTAATTTTTGTTCAACTAAATATGTTCCGATTTCATGGTCATGTATTTTTTTTGTCTGATTAAGAAAGGGAAAATATTAGTCAATGCAACTAAATGTAATTTAATAATTGATAAGATATAATTTTGTCATAGGAAAAAGAATCAAGAAAGCAAAGCACTGAGGTGGAGGTAATTACAAACAAGAATTTAGAAGCAGCAGCCATGTTCAAAACTACCAAGAATATTTGATAATATGGATTAAACCTATGATATAATTTTTGAGTTGTACTTTTACTTTGAGATGTTTGGTTTTCAATGACATGTATTGTTATAGTTGTGGTTTTGAATGTAATCATTTATTAGTACTGAAGTTTTTGCTTAAATATTAAACAAGGTTGGTTCATTATTTGGAGGCGATGATTCATTTTAACCAGATTCTCATGTTTGGTTGGTTTAAATATTTTAGAAAGTGTTTTCCAAATCTACTTGTTTTCATCAAATTTAATGAGAATGACCGGGAAAACATTTTCAAAACTCTACTTTATTCTACTACTCATTTAAATTAAAGAAAAAATTCAAATTTAAAAAATTTAAAATTTTCTTATTTTTCAAGTTTTAAAATTTTCAATTTTTCTGATTGTTTAAATTTCAAATATTCTTTTACCCCTATACGCAAAGCAACCCCAGCCTCACCCCCCCTCCCAACCCCCAAACTGAAAAAGTTAAAAAGTCATTTTTCTTTTAATACTTCAAATATTAAAATTATTTTAACCTCCTTCGACCCCTACCCCCACAAAACCATAATATTTCAGAAAAATATTTCAAATTTCTAAAATTTCATCTTTGTCTCTTTCCATAACGTAAACCCACTACACCCCCCACTCCCCTGCGTCAATTTTTTCTTTAAAATATTATTTTTTAAAGATATTTAAAATTTAAAAATATTTCATTTTTTGTTACGCGCCATCCCCATCTAGGGCATCCTCGTCATAATTTGATTAAGAAAAATATTTTAAATTTAAAAACATAATTTTTACACCAACCCCTTAAA
>NC_028646.1:3701126-3731442 GCF_001406875.1 Solanum pennellii
GATCATCAAAAAAATTTGAAAAAAAATTGTTTTTTGAAAAATATTTCAATTTTTTTAAAAAATCGAAAGTCATGGTTAGGTCCTGGGTCTGATTTTCAAACAATCGTCGGAGTCATATCCAAGTTCGGGCGTTAGGATCTAGTTCTAGATCAATTATCAAAGTTTATTTTCTGGTCAGAAATTATTTTTCTAAAGAGTATTTTTTAGTCTCAAGAAAAAATAGAAGTTTCTAGAAAAATATTCTTCATTCACCAACAAAACATTTAAAAATATTATTCATAAAATATTTTCTACTCACCAACTAAACATGAGAATATATGTTAAAATCCACTTGTTTTTCAAGAAAACATTTTCTAGGAAAGTTTTCCATGGAAAACATTCTAGGAAAATTTTCCATGGAAAACATTTTCTAGGAAAATTTTCCATGGATAACGTTTAATTTCTTCATACCAAACACACCCTTGATAGAGAAGTTTTGCATGAAATCAAAACTACAACTCTCGTTTGATAAATTATTATTAGGATAATATAATTTACTTGGCATAATTGATCTCTTGATGTCGTCCAAACTACACCCTTTTGCTGGATTAAAGCGGTCAATTGCAAAAAAGAATAACCCAGCTAGTTTGAGGTCAAATTTCACAGTGAGTAGTGTTGTTTGGCCAAGTACCTATTATTTCTTGGGTTGTAATTGTTATCTTATTTAGGTTCAACCACTATAGCTGTTCGGAACTCACAAACCATTCTGACTGGGGGTCAGAATTTCTTCAAATATGTTCTTGAATTCATTTGAGATTTTAGTAAAACTCAAATTGGAGAAGAATATAGGCTCTGGGTTCCTTTTATTGGCATTATGTTTTTATTTTTTTTAATTGGTCAGGAGCTGTTTTACCTCAGAAAATCACACAATTACCTCCTAAGGAGATATCTTCTATATTTTGCTGTCGAAATTCTAATTTTTAATTACTATTTAAAAAAATTGTTTTTTTTAGAAGGAGAAATACTAACTATTTTATGTACTTGAATTTTAATCAATAATAAAGATTAATTGGAGTTACAATTCTTAAATATTTAAACTCTAACAGATATTTTACTATCAACTGATGTTGCAGGTGTGTTCATTGTTCAAAATTGATGAATCTATTAGTCTCCTAAAGTATCTCGGTCCAATTCAGAGAATATCACCCTAAGTCATTATCGACAGTTGTCGAACTAATTTGTCCATTTATCAAAAACCTCAAGTTAGTCTCTCGAGCTCAAGCTATTAGATGGAGGTTGATATCCCCAAATCCATGTAAATGATCCTTTTCCGAATCTAAACTTTTTTTATATCATAATATCAAGCAAGTTAGAATATATGCAAGTTCTTGATGTTTACAATCATTCAAAATATATAATATTTAGCAAAGAACCTTATAATGATCATCGTTTCATAAAAAGATATTATAAAACATCTATTCACCATCCATATTTAATTTTAAGTTCCATGACCCTTTTCGAGTTTAAGATCTCATAACTAGCAGTAAACAACAATTACCATAAATTTGGAAGTGAGAACTTTTGGATACATAACCCTAGTTATGAGATTAAATCGCGATCATTTCATTTTACGTTTCAATCCATTTTTGGGTCTTTTTTTGCGATTTTTGACCTGAAATCATTCTACGTACTTATTAGCTCATTACAACATGTATTTGAAATCATAGTCGTCGAAATTTAAGGTTTACCAAAAATTTGGAAGTGAGAACTTTCTATGTATTCACTTAGGGCGTGTTTGGCATGGAGTAAAACATTTTCCAGAAAATATTTTTCAATTTTTGCATGTCCGGTTGACTTAAATGTTTGGAAAATATTTCCTTAATCAACTCATTTTTCTCAAATTTATGAAAAATGACTTCCCTTGAAGGAAAACATTTTCTAAAACTCTTCATCCTATAATTTTTTTTCTTACCCTACAAATACAACACGACTCTCCCAAAAATTGCTTTTGAAAAATATTTCAAATTTAATTTTTTGAAAATTTTTACGCAACCCACACCGCCAGCAAGGCCACCCCTCCCCTGCTACCCCGTCATTTTTTTTAAAAAAAAAATTAATTTTGAAAAATATTTTAAATTTTTTTAAAAATCATTTTTAGTCAAAGTAATATGAGAATGAGGGAGTAATATTTATATTTACATGACTAATAACAGAATAAAATTTACCATGAGAAATGGAGTTAAAGTATTTAGATTTGAAAGGCTAAATACAGAATGAAATTTAATATAATAAATGTAGTCAAAGTATTTAGATTTGCATGAATATATGCAGATTAAAATTAATTAATATAAGAAATGTAGTCAAAGTATTTAAATTTGGATAACTAAATGTACAATAAAATTTAATAAAAGAAATGTAGTCAAAGTATTTTGGATTTGCATGACTGAATGCAGAATAAAATTTAATGTTTGTAAAATGAATTATGGTAACAAAAAAATTGAAGGATAAGATAAAGGGAATTTCCTCGTCTATTTGAAGAAGCAGCAAATTCCCTAAAGATAGTGAAAGAAGATTCTGTTGAGATGTCCTGTCAAGTTGTTATTGTGATTCAAATGTGATAGCAAGAATTGGTACGCTCTTATCAATGAGATGATTCAAAGAGTTGTACCATTAATCATCGTAGAACTTATAGGCATGTCAATCAATTTCGTAGTTATAATGTATGCATTCATTGTTAGTAATTGAGCTTATAAGTATGTAAATTTTTTTAAGATTTGAGTAGACAATAAGTTGGAGACTTCAAATTCTACCATTTTAATTTTATTTTTCATGTACACATTTAGTCAAAAGTGTGCATTAATAGTTTAAATAAATTCATACTACAACAAAACATACATTTCTAAAGGCATTTGACTCGAGGCATCTTCTGCTTGGATCCTGTAAAACTCGGCAGTTTGTATAAAATTAATGGTGCATCGCCAATATGTTGACAATCTCGATGAAGACCGCCGTTGGCAGTCTCAAATTAATGGTGCACCTTCACAAATTGGACTCGTTTAGGGCTTTATTTCGATTGAAATAGTGTCCTCAAATACTTATTTAGTATCAGCATCTAATGAAAACTCTTAAGTTTCAGGTATTTGAAGTTTTAGTGCAAACATGGATACTTATGCTCAAAAGAGAACAAAAAAGATGAAATGAACATGAAAGCTGAAGCCCGGGAGGTGCCAAATGCATTTGGCGAATCGCCAAAGGAATGTATTTCACCCTTTGTTCCAGCATGAGAAACCTTGACGGAAGTGGATCAAAAAGGCGATGAAAGGAGCAGTCGGTGTTTCACCTAATAATTTCGCGAAGCAATGCTATACCACCCAATGGTCCAGAATATGAAGATGCTGAAGGCAAGCACAAAAAGGAGATGAACCAGAAAAATGGTGAATCACCGAGTCATTCGGCAATCACGACTAACCTCGCCGAGTAGTCCGCTGCAACACTTGATCTGAAAGTTATAAGTACTAGCAATAGGTTTTAATTTTAGTGATACAAACATTTTCATAGTTTTGAGACTTTATTATATTTTTCCTAGTGTTTTCTCTCATGTTTGGAGAGGGTTTTGGGAGACTTGAAGAAAGAAGGTTTTCATCTTCCCCAAGTGGGAAGTGAGTCTTCTCCATTCTTTTTCCTTTGCTTAAATAAAGGTTTAACCTCTTATACCCATTTGGTTTCATTATCATTTTAGGTGTATTTTGTTATTGCTTGATGTGTGGCTAAAAACCCAATTCTTGGGATGTGATTTAGCAAATATGAGTTAATATTTATTGTTGGGTCTTGCTTGCTGTTAGGTTAGATGTATTTTAATGGTGATTTCACCTAGTGATTGTGGGTTAACTTAATGGGTTTGTAGTTGCAAATACAAAGTCACTCATGTGTTTTCAGCTTGCCCGAGAGAGAGGTCGTGAAGCTAAAAAACTGCTAGACTGATGACCTAAGGAGTGGGTGAACATGAGGTTCAGCCCGAGAGGGTAAGCGCTAGTCCTATGTCATAACACTCAGCTCGACAAAGTGAGTAGGGTAAGGCATAGGTTGACCTTCATGCGACAAATGGGTGTGCGAGAGGAACAGATTCGAAATGAGGTAAGTTTTTCGAGAGGAAACTTATTTCCATGTAAAGTTTAGCCTAGTCACTATTACTTCCAAATTTCCTATCGAAAACATGTACTAACTACTTATTACAACTTGTATTGAGGTCACACCTCAAGAACCTTTCCCCATACTTGATTTTTCCTCAATTTTTACTCTTTTTATTACACTTATGACAAAACCCCCATCACACACAAAGAGTGTGTATTTTTCCGAGATCACTGGATGTCGTGGCACCCCAACGAGTACCCATAGACCCATTTCTTATAATTAATGTTTTCAATGTAGAAACTTTTCCATTTTGAAAGAACATAATTATCAAGGAGATTTAACACAACTCTTAGAGAAAAAATTTGTATACGTACACTTAATTAGTTAATTTATTGAATTTGTATTAATTTTTAATTAGTAGAGCAACATATCTAAGGTATTTTGAATTTAAATAATTTAGTATCTTTTTGTTACATTAAGAAATGAAAAAAATACTTTTGACTAATTTTTGCTATAATAGTCAAATCATATTATTTGTCAAATATTGTTATAGATGTAGAACAATCGATCGTTATAAAATTCTCATAAGTGTTGAAACAAACAAGATTGTTACAGTGAAGTCTGATTATTGTATTTTGGTTATTTAGGGATATTTTAGTTTGTGATGACTATTTTTTTTGGAGAGGTTCCAAGATAAATTTTGATTGATATTATATCCAGATTTTTATAGGTATTATCTTGTTTAATTATGTGAAAGAATTCATTTATAAGGTAGCGTTATTGAATATTGAGAGAATAGAGGCAAAACCGTTGGAAACAGTTCTGGTGTTACAAAGGACAATAATATACTTATTTGGAGTTTAGACTCAAGATTAATGAAAAGTTTTGGAATAAATATTTATATACAGAGGTAGGTCATAGTTTTTACTCTTTTTGATAAATATTTCTTCACATAAAATACTTATGTTAATTTATTTTCGGTAATTATTTTAAGAAATGCAAATATATTGCCCTATAAAAGTGCGGATGACAAATCTATTGAACTAATAAGTTGATTAATACTAATTATATTTTTAATCGTGCACTGTTAGGTTTTATTTGAAATAAGAGCATAGGGTTTAACTAAGATGAAGTTTTTACGAGGTCAACTTAAATTAACACTAATGGGATAAGAGACAAGTATCCCTCTTAGATTATGACCGAAATTATAGAGACACACCTTAACTAAATTAAGGTCCTATTATCCCCTCCCTCGAATTCATTTATTTGTAATTTTATACACCTTTTAGCTTACGTGGCACACCTTGTGACTCCATATAGTTGAGACCTGTGTGACATATTTGGATTCCATATAAGCCAAACAGGTGTACAAAATTATTAAAAAGGGGTTTGGGGGGAGGGGGGGGGTAATAAGATCTTATTTTAATTAAGGTGTGTCTCTCAAATTTCGGTCATACTCTAGGAAAAACTTGTGTCTTATCCCAATTCTATATCTAATTATGCTCCATTATATTGGTGCATTTCAACTAGGNGGGGGAGGGGGGGGGGTAATAAGATCTTATTTTAATTAAGGTGTGTCTCTCAAATTTCGGTCATACTCTAGGAAAAACTTGTGTCTTATCCCAATTCTATATCTAATTATGCTCCATTATATTGGTGCATTTCAACTAGGTTATTGAGTAATTTTTGCTACAATAATCAAATCATATTTAAATGTTGAATATGGTTATAAGAGTAAAACAACTGATCACTACAAAATTTAAAAAAGTGTCTAAACAAATAAGTTTGTTATACAGAAGTCTGATTACTGTAGTTTGGTTATTTAGGGGTATTTTATTTTGTGATAATTTGTTTTCTTAAAGGAGTTCCAAGATAAGATCTTGATAAATATTACATCCAGATTATAGTAAATATTATCTCGTTTATATTAAGGAATTCATTTATAAAGTAGCATCATTGAATATAAAGAGAATGAGTAGAGACAAAACTACTGGAAACAATTCTTTAGGTATTGCAAAGGGCTGCTATAATCTTATTTGGAGTTTGGCCTCGACTTAAGTGAAAAGTTTTGAAATAGTCATATACAAATAGGTCATATATTTTACTCTCTTGAGTAAAAAAAATTTCACGTAAAATATATATGTTGGTTTATATTTTGCAATTTATTCAAGGAATGCAAAGATATTACACAAGAAAGTGTGGTTGACAAATCTAATAGACTATTAAGTTAATTAACACTAATTATATTTTTCATCATGCTCCAGTAGGTTCTGTTTGAAATAAGATTATTGTGCTTAAATAAATCATCAGCGGAGAAAAATATAATATGAATTTCACATATTTTGAGGAAATTTTTGACCTTTTTCCTAATAATGTTTTTTCCTTATATTATTTGTGGTATTTTTAATATTGTAATAGTTATCTCAAATTATTTATCGTTTAGACTTTCAAGACAAAACATATTATTCATTTAATTCTTACTAATAAATTTTCTTGAAGAGTACAATCACCTTAATTTTGATTTGCATCAAACTCTATACAGACAAGTTTTTACCGTATAGTTATTGACTATACGGTAATGTATATTGACTATCATGACACTTTTTCTTCAGGTTGATGAGACATTGAATCAAAAAAGGGAACTGTTATCTTACTTATCAATGAAAAAAAAAAGTGTGGATGAAGCTCTGAGATTGATTCAAACAATGAGGTTGCGGAAATTCAAGGGATCAAGAATTGAAATGTGCTTAATAAGAGTCATATATTCTCATTCGCCAAACCTAGAGAGGATGATCATTGAACAGTGCGAGAAATTAGGAAATACTACAAACTATAAGGAAAAATTGAGGGAACAGTTAAGCTCCATTACTCGAGCATCACCAAAAGCGATAGTCGTATTTGCTTGAATTTTTGACCAAAATAAGCCATTCTATAAATCAATTCACCAAAATAGTATGTTTTTAATTTTGTTTACAAAACTAGTATAAACGTGGTTCACAGTAACGTTTTATACTTTATTTATTTTTTTTAAAAATTATTTTATTTTAAAAAAATTAATGAGAAAAGGGACGGTCTGCTAACGACGTTAAATAATAATACGTAACTGGAAATTACGTTTTAACTCTAATACGTTATTGAGAATAACGTTTTAAGCATATATAATTTAATAATAATACGTAACTGGAAATTACGTTTTAACTCTAATACGTTATTGGAAATAACGTTTTAAGCATATATAATTTAATAATAATACGTAACTGGAAATTACGTTTTAACTCTAATACGTTATTGCGAATAACGTTTTAAGCATATATACTAGAACAAAAAAACCCCATTGAAGCGTAAACATACATTAGCCCCTTCTCCTCTTTCTCTCTTTTCTCTGTGTTTTTTTTTTGAAACGAGAAAGATAAAAGGTATTATCGCACTCGATTGCAACCCATATTTCTCCAAACTCGCTGGCACTCGGCTGAGACCAAAACGACAAACCCTCCAAGAAAACCCTAAGAAAACCCACTTGAAAACGGCTTCAGATCTACTTTAATAAGGTAAAAAAAAACTTTGATAATGAAGAGTTCTTTTTGTGATTCAGGTAATTTTGTCATACATTGATTTAGTTTATCTTATAGTTGATGAATTTGTTATTTTCCTTTAGGCAACCACCGAAACATTCGCCTTTCTCCCTGCTTTCGAGCTCTTCGTTGTAGCGATCCAGCTCAGTAGGAGCATTCACTGCTTAGAGGTAACCTTCCATGTCTTGTGATTCTTCATCTCCCTACCTTCTTCATCTTAAACCTTTGAAATCGCTCATTAGGAGGCAAGTAATCAGCCACAATTGTGTTCGCACTTCCGTGCTTCCTAGGTATTGATGATGCCGATTGTTTGGTGAAAATTTTGTGTGCTAACTTAGATTAGCAATTACTTAACTATCGAAGTGCAATGACCCTTAACAGGAATACTCTGTTACAATTATTGAAGCTGCTATGTCCTTTTCTTATAATGCATGCTTGTGATTTGCTGTTATATGCATCTAGTTTTATGCTGTGTAAATCATACATAATACATTGATACAAAGCTTGCTTCTATACATATAGGGAGGATGCATCAGTTTACAGCACAAGAGTTTGTCTGTAATTAACTAAGTGAGTAACTGCGTTATAGGTCGATTTACTCTGTTATTACCTAAGTGAGTGAGTGGGTTATAGGTCGATTTGTTGTAGTACCAGTTGCTTAGTTTGCTTAAGAAGGAAGGGAATTCATTTTCCCTCGCAAATAGAGTCTCTGCTTTGGTCAAAGTTTTGTCTGCTAACATAGATAGCAAGTACTTAACTATTGAAGCTATAATGATCCTAAACAGGAATAGTCTCTTGCAATTATTGAAGCTGCTCTGTCCTTATCTTTTAATCTGTGCCTGCGATTTGCTGTGTACATGCATGGTTTTATGTTGTGTAAATATATCATACATAATATATTGATCATTATTTAGAACCTGCCTAGAAGTACTCGGGTTGCCTCTCCTACAAAATGCATATAGAGAGGATATATCAGTTTACAGCACAAGGGTATATCTGTAATTAACTAAGTGAGTGATCGGGTGGGTGATTGAGTGGGTTATAGGTTAACCCCTGCCACTCTTACCAAATCTTTGGTAAGTGAAAGCAGTAAACTGTTGTGCTTTTGATTGTTTCTGTCATGTAAACATAATTTACAATCACTATATATTTAACAACTCTTGCACTCGTAGATTGAGAAAAGCTTCTAAGTTACGTTGTATTCTTACTTCTGTGTAGGTATTTATTTTATGGCTGCTAATAATGCATACCAATTGGATCCCGGTCCACTTGATCCGTCTGTATTAACTGGATAGCTCACTCATAGGTCACGAGATATATGGATAGGGAATGATAATATGATTTTGAACACAAGAAAATGTGATGGGAAGTTTTGGGACCTAGTAAATGAACATCCCATTCATCCACGAGTCCTAGATGTGATTAAACTATCTGGATTATATGGTGTTTATAGGTCTCATAGGCCTGTAATTGATCGTAGCTTAATCACCGCACTAGTTGAGAGATGGCGGCCTGAGACTCATACATTCCACTTTAGGACGGGTGAGAGTACGATCACTTTACAGGACGTGGAGATATTGTATGGCTTACCCGTGAAAGGTAATGCGGTAGTTGGGTATGAGCCACAGAGGTCTGTAGTGGATTGGCAAAATATTTGTCCAAGGGGATTTCCATGAGATATTCATATGCATCTTCATTTTCTTCTCTAATTTGCCAAATCAAGGACTCAAATTTTCTTACTTGATGGGTTGAAGCAGCCCTCCACATCAGCCTACTAAGATCCTTGTTTGGAAATCGAGATTGAAAGTTACTCTTAAGATGCCTTATACAATATCGATGGAAGACTCGAGGCTCCTGAAATCGCCGCAACTCCTGCAAACTTGTCAATATTCCTTTTGCCCTATTAGATATAACACAAATATCTTCTCTATCTTTTATGACATGTGCACTCAAATTCTTAAAAAACCATTTCCATGCTTCTTTCGATTCTTTGTCTACAATAGCAAACGCTAGAGGAAGAATATTATCATTTCCATCAATTCCAACAGCAATCAATAATTTAATCTCATAATTTCCATACATATGAGTTCCATCTACTGAAATAACAGGGCGACATGTTTGAAATCCATCAATGCATGACTTGAAAGCCCAAAATACATATTTAAAAGTTTTTACCTCTAATGAACTCATAGACTCTTCGTGTTTCCATTCCACAATTGTTCCATGGTTAAAGTGTTGAAAAGCTGCAAAAAATTTGGGTAGGTCACTAAATGATTTCTTAAAGTCACCATACACCAATTCAAATGCGCGTTGACGCCCAAGCCACGCTTTTCTGTATGTTATTTGATGACCAAATTTTTCGTGAACCTTGGAAATGACATCTACCACCAAAACCTTGGGATTTTTTTCAATTTGATTAAGAATCAAAGATGCAATTAAATTGGTATTTAGATTGGCATGACCTCTAGAAAGCCCCTCAGTCTCACATCTATGATTTTCAATATATTTTCCTATTTTCCAAAGGTTATCTCCAACCTTTCGTCCTCGGAGAAACCACAAGCAACCCAATGAAGTATGAAACTTGCATCTTGCAACCCATAAACTCTTGTTTGATGTCACCACCTTGAATTCTTTATTTTTTTTTAAATCCAAATTGTCACAGCTCGTTTTAATTTTTCTTTACTATTAAAAAACATACCTTTTTTCAAATCTTTTGTGCCATCTTCAGACCAGACGGAACAATACTCCATCTCAGATTCACATGTAGACATGAAAATGTCTTCCTCGTTATCTAATGTTCTAAAATAGGGTACATCATTTTGCACTTCAGACACATCCTTTTCAAATTGATTAGGAAGATTTATACAAATGTCATTTTGAGAAAAATCTCTAGCATTATTGATATCTTCATCTGATTCACTTTCACCATCATCTTTTGAAGGTTCATCTTCCTCCGAACTTTCTTCACTAATTTCAGCATTTACATCACTATATGGATCAACATTGTTCTCATTTTCTCTGTGGAAAAAGAAATTCAATTAAATTTTAGAAAATTATGATACATAGAAGCTTGTTTTAAAATCAGTAATTTATTCTCCATAAGGTTATTCCTTAAAAAAGTTAAGGTAATTAATCACAAAAAATATCACTATCTATCTATATATGTATATTTATAATGAGTAAAATTGTGTTATCAACTAATTATATTAAAATTCATTAAAACATAAATTTGTTGTTTTACCTGCCCTCATATTTTCTTGAACTATTGTCAACATGTCTTTGGCTACTTGAACCTTCGCCAAATGATCCTTGGTCATGCATTAACAATTGTTGAAATGGTGGTTGAGCAATCGGCTCTGCATAATGAGGTTGACTAACCGTGGCAAATCCATAATTTTGAGACAATAAATTCATGTGATAACCATGTTGACCACTAATTTGAAATATATCATTTTGATTTGTTGATTTGGTCTTTACATACATTTCCAAAACATTTATGTCAATCTTATCCGCAAAGTTTTGAGGTATAACAAAAAATTGTAGCAAAGATTGATCATCATCAATTTTAAACTCAATGAACCTTGTATGGTTACCTTGAATCGAACAAGGATATTTTCCCGAAATATCCATTTGAATATTTTCACTAGTTGTACCCATTTTCTCATGCAATAATTCAACCAATTCAACATACTTCATTGAAGTATACATGTTAATAATCATTCTAGCACATTCAGTATACCTGCATCCGTTCATTTCAGTAATTATTTCGCCACCCCAGTACAAAGCAACCATCACATTATGTTCAAAATTTGCCATTTTTATTCCTACACATAAAAATAAGTCATCTTTCTAAGTAATAAATTAGAAAAATATTTGAAAGCTATGGTAAAAATAATAACACAATATGATACATTGACTTGACTTATTTAATTCATACCTTTGTAAATATTGTTTCAAAATTGGGCTACACAAACAAAATTATGAATGAATATTGTTGGAGTGTTTAGAACATTTGTTTCAACAAGGTTCATTTTATAACCATTTGTCGTCAGTAAAAAAAAGAGAAAATTAACTTTAACATAGTGTCGTAATTGATAGTCACGATTTAATGCAGAAATGTGATCAGCGATAACGTTTTATGATCTGTAAGATTCCAATGTAGCAGGATTTTATTCTTAATCTGGTGCCCCGTGATTAAATAAACATAAAACGTGATTGACAGTTACGTTTTATATAATAAACGTGATTGTCAGTTACGTTTTATAATCTGTAAAATACAGGATTCGATTCTTTAATTGCAGAGCCCGTGACTGGATAAAACGTACTAAAATATAAAAACGTTACTTTAAGTAACGTTTTAGCTCTAAAACGTGATTCTAGATAACGAAGTATAAAACGTTATTGTCAATAACGTTTTATTTCTGTTTGCTCCGTGAACTTTTGCTTTTTTTTTCATTAAATTTTTTAAAATAAAATAAAGCATAAAACGTTACTGTGAACCACGTTTATACTAGTTTTGTAAACAAAATTAAAAACATACTATTTTGGTGAATTGATTTATAGAATGACTTATTTTGGTCAATTCTTCTATTTGCTTTGTCATAGTTAAACTGAATTGGAAGTTGATCATTTGTTCTACAAAATGTACTTAATTTTTATATGTTTGATATTGTCCCTTTAATACTTGTATTTGCTTTGTCATATGTAAGATGTTCCATTGTGGATGATAAAAGTTTGTATTCAATATTGCTGAATTGCGCAAATGTTGGAAGCCATAAAGTTAAAAGTTGAAATACTATTTTACATCCACACCAAATTAAAATATTAAAAATATATACTTAATTAATTTGTATGTTTTGAATGGTGCTTACATGATTAATAGAATGAGGAGGTGTGCTTCTTTGAGTTTACATTCTATTATTCTTTTCATCAATTTCTTAAAGAGGCGAAGGGACTATTTCTACTAGATAAGTGGCAACTTCCTAGCATAAGGAGAAGATACGACATCTGTAAATTATTTTTGTTAGTTGAACTAGGGTATTTTGCTTATAGTATGAAAGTCTATGTCATCTTAGTCTTTCAATAGATTGTTTAGTTTATCCTCGTTGTTTTCTATAAGAGTTTAGGTCCATGTACCCCTCCGCTTTTGTAACTCTTTGGATATTATAGACATGGTAGGGGTCAAGCCTAACCCCCCACACCGTTAAAGTGATGACTTAAAATTTTTTTAAAAAAAACAATCAACAACTATAGTATACTAAAAATAGACAGGCAGCAAAGTTTGAAAATTAAACAGCCAATTAAGAGGGCCACCATTTGGCTCGCTTAGTTCGAAGGAACATTCCTAAACTTCACAAAGAACTATACTTGATTGTCAAGAGGTCTCAAATTATGTAACACAGAAAGATAGACTACTTTTTTTCACTAATCTTGAAGTTTCAGGTAAGGCTCAATTCCTTCGGCAGATCAGTCCTCACTCTTTTCCGCAGGAGACTCAACGTCACGATCCACAGCAGCCACTGCACGCTCATGAGAAGTGCTTCCACTTGATGCATCCCCCTGCCTATAACTGTTGTCCACTGGTGGTGGATACACATAATAACCATAGTGATGAGCCATTGGAAAATTAGGAGGCAGGTGATTGGGAATGAGGCTGTAGCCTGAAGCTGGATTAACCGTTGGGCGCTTCAACGGAAAAGGATCTCCTCTCAGGGATCCACGGTCACCACCATCAAACTCACGATAACGCTGCAAGTACAAAGTCAAGGGTTCAACGTAATCATCAAAACCAAGTGAGTTCATGGACCAAAGCAAGTCTTCAGCGGTGATTGTCTTGCGCTTCTCAAGCTTGCAACGATCGTTAGCTTCGCCTGTTACAAAGCCTATGAACTCAGAGACACATTCTTGGATGACCAGTTTGGATTCATCAGCTATCTTGGCATTGGGAGGAAGGATCTTGCGCATGTTTCTGACCACGTTGGCTATTGGCATAAATCGGTCTTGCTCCCGGATGGTGCATTCAGAATCTCCTTCATTGGCAGCAATTTCCTGGTTGAGATGAGAAGGCAGTTCCACGCTTCTCTCCATATCTTAATTTCACACAAGAACAAAGCATCAGAGTGAAATGAAAAAGAAAAGTAGTATATAGAATCAAAATATTCATCTAACTTCATCACAACTAGGTACGCTTTTGTAGTCCAATTATACATTATTAAATCACATTTACTACTACTTAACTTTTCAAGTACTGAAGCATTACAGAACTAATGGAGCGCGTATATATATTTTTCACTAATTATTAGCTGGATACGAGAGTAGTACTACTCATAGACGGCACTATGAATTGTGGATAATGTTCATGTGAACACCAGAAGCACATTCTTTCAACAAAAGAGATGGCTGGTGTGAATACAGACTAATTAAAGTAATACAAAACGCTTTCATCTATCTTATTTTGTCTGATCTTCAACTAACTCTGGCATTTATCAAACCATCCAAAATTCTCTTCTGTACAAAAGACTTTTTATTTTACCATCAATGTGATATAGGAATAAGACAAAATTGTATTGTAACGGACACTATACTACCCACTGTTTTCTTATACACCATGTTTGTAGTCTTAGTTGTTCTTAACGCTTCTTAATCTTTGGATGAAGAAATCACAGCTAGATTTTAATTAACTTCTCAAAATGCCTATTTGTTCTGATGATAAATTAGTTGTGTATTTTAATTTTATGGCAGAAATAGAGAGCAATAAAAATAAAACTTGTCTAATTTATGGAATACAACGTGCTGGTTTTCAAACTTGCTAGCTTTAGACAATTTCTTTCTCACTCTCTTTTTATCAATTGCTTTCCACTTGTTCCCCTAAAAGTTCCAAAATAAAAACAAAAATGGCCGTGTCGATCACCATTACCATGAATTGATCTATTGATCTTTCATATACAAACAACTAGCTTTGAAAATACATATATGGAAAAACAAATGCATATAACGTCCCTAGATAATTAAAGACGGATGTTTTGTAGATGACAATACAACAAGCTAAGAAATGTATACAAGTTGCAGCTCTCCATTTAAAGAAGATAATGAAAAATTCAGAAGAAAAAATGAAAATTATTAGCTCTCCTGAAAAAAAATGGATCCTTTTTGCTATCTTTTTGGGGCTAGTACTGTGTGTGCTTCAACATTTATAAAGCTTCACAAATTTTTGAATATTCAACAAACCTAGTATATATAATTTCACAGGTGGTGTGTGAAAGAGTTATGTGTATGCAATTTGTAGCTCTACCTTGTGAAGGTAGAGAAGAGAGACTTTTCTTAATAGAGGCTCGGCTCGAGTAAGCATATCAAAATCAAATATATAAAAACAGATGCAAAGTTTCATGAATGTTCCATGGAAAAGGAGAATGCATTTGTAAAAGTAAAAGAGAAGTTAGGTAGCATACCAGAGGAAGGGGAACGAGCAAGGGTTGGTTGCGGGGATCTGCGATAGCTATGAAATCCTCCATTTCCTGAACCAACATTATTATTATTAGCCATCTCTCTTTATCTCTCTATACAGATATGTATCTCTTACTAAATATATAAAGTGTCACTTGGCAAGTGATATTTATAGCCACTTTAAGAGAATTGGGGGGGGGGGGGGACACATAGCAGTAGGGTGTAATGAATGAGGTGAAGGTATTCGCCCTGATAAATAGGCTTTGACAGTTGGGCAAATGAGCAATGACCAAAACGACATAGGTATATACTACTACTTCCTCCACCCTAAAATAAGTATAAGTTTAGCTCATTTAGCGTCCATTAAGGAAAATAATAAATAGAAGGTATAGTTTATTATGTTCAATACTATTAAGGAGTAGTTCTTTAATACGAGAGTGTATACAATTTTTTTTTTTTGAATTCCTACGGTATCTTAGGAAAAATATTACCTTAAACTAAAGTCGTCCTTAAATTAGAGTCAATGTGTTGTTATGTATTCCATCGAATCCAATAACTTTAGTTTAACCCTTGAATTTGTACTAAGAAATTTATTTAATATGTATACAGTTATTTATTTAGAATTTAGCAAAAATTATAATCTCAAATTGATAAACTTTAAATTCTGACTTTGCTTTTATCCGTACTTAGAATGGTTAGTATGTGGTGAACTCTATTGGGATGGATGCATGAGTCAAGTTAGCTTTAGTTTTGGGATTCTATTGTATCCCATTTTTTCTCCACTTTTGATCTGTAAAAATATATAGAAAATACAAATCCCTTTATTTCACAAGCTATAGGTGTAAGCATACTACATGTTGTTGCTTTACTACTAGATTGGAATATATATATTGTGCTATTCCAACTTCTAATGTATGCATTCAGTGTTTGTAATTAATCTTATAAGTAATGTAAACTGTTTGATGATTGCATTTGAGTAGAGAATAAGTTGGAGACTTCGAATTCCACCATTGTTAAAAAAAATAATCATGTATACATTAAGTCAAAAGTGTATACGGATAAAATTAATTAAAATGTTAATTGTTATTTATGTAATCGATCAAGTATATAGATTTCCATGTCTAAATGCAAAAAATATTGATCATATACATAAATATTTTAAAGGTTTCAAAAGAATTCCTCCATTGTCATTTTTTTAAAATACATTTAGTCAAAAGAGTATATGGATTCAATTAGTAAAAATGTTAATTCTTATTTATGAAGTCAAAGTATATATTTTTCAATGTGTACTGATTTCTCCCTTTATTCCAATTTATAATACATACTCAAGTTTTAATCTTGCAAACCAAAGTTATGCAGACTTGTTTTAGCAAAATACATTTTAAACATTAATTAATTAATTAATTAATTAATAATAATAATAATAATAATAATAATAATAATAATAATAATAATAATAATAATAATAATAATAATAATAATAATAATAATAATAATAATATTCATTTGCATTTGTATTGATTGGATATATATTCATGGTAAAAAAATAGAAATATAAATTATATTCGATACACACAAGCTGAAAAAAATATATAATGGGTGATACAAAACTGTATGTTGATATAGTCATAAGAGTGATACAATTATATTCAATAATCTATCAAGTTATTTACTTGCTTGTAACAAAGTTAAAAGTTGTCGGCGTCTTGTCTCTTCAGTGTATTTGTAAAAGTCCTACAGAAATCAGCTTGTTGATTCTTTGGTGAAATGAAGTTCAATAATATTTTCGATGACTCAAGTTTAATAATGTTTTGGGTGACCCGTTTGATCCTAAGAAAGAAGATGATGATCAGAAAAAGAAAGAAGAAAGACAAATGATATGTCCTCTATTGCGTAATAAACTATTCTATTTGGGCCTTTAGGAGTCTTGCCCATTGTNGTCTCAACCGTATATACATACATGATACTCCTCGAAAAACATTGAGAGTTCATGACCCATGGGGGACTCGCGAGGTTCATATACCGACATGGACGATCTCCACGTGTCTGTGCGGACGATTTCAATGCACTATCATAATATCAAACAATTTCTGCACGGAAGATCTCCACGTGCCCAAATTATAATCTTAACATCTCACCATACCTAGCACGGACGATCTCCACGTGCCCAACTTATACACAATATCATGTCAATGCATGTGCTCATATGCTTTGGCATTCTCGGGTTTTAACCCTCATTTTATAATATTAAACTTTCCCTTTATATCACCGGTACTCGTACCAATGCCCATCACACCATTGGTACGATACCCCCATCCTTCAGCCTTACCCATTATCTAATTAATTTTTTATCTTTAATTAGGAAAACATCCTTCTACAAGTCTGAAAAGTCTTAACATACCTGAAATGCCAAACATGTGTTACAATCCTCAAGATTTGGCTTTTCCCTTTCGTAAAGCTTCAAAATGTTCTCACTATAATGCAATATTTATAAGCACACGAGTTCGTAGACGCCAATAATATTATATGTCTATCCTAGATCCAGAAAGTCACTCATATCTCTAACCAAGGTCCTAATGTTGGTATAATTTATATGTCAAGTATTATATTTTGTTGAATTTCAAGCCTAGGATTATACCTCAACCCCTCCAAGTATCTTAAATTCAGTGTTAGTCATATAATATAGACCTATTATTCAATCACACATTCTAATATTATCAAAACTTGAATTGTTATCTGGTAATTATAGGAACAAACTGGAAAAGAAAAACAATGGTACACCCTCACAAAAACACACACCATATACTCCTGACCCGTTATTCCTAAGAAATTGTTATCTACCATTTGCCGAAATCATTAGGCAATTATTATTATAAAGAGTGACATTACTCCTGAAGCATTTTTTTGAAGCCTCTGCCAACCCTCTCAATAACGTGGCAAGACTGATGGTTTTAACATTGTAAAAATAAACTTAGGTTCCTAGCAAATCCTATTTATATAATCATAAAAGATGACATTCATTCAGTATATATTTAGCTAAAAAAATATTAAGATTTGTTGCACTAATTACTTGTTACCTGAAATTTGAAGTTTGATGTGTCCTCTGATGTTCGTCCGCCCACGTTAATTCTCGCCGTTCTATCTCTTTTTTTCTTTACCTAATAATTATAAACCTAAATGCTAAATCCCACTAATTTATTATATATATATATATATATATATATATATAGAGAGAGAGAGAGAGAGAGAGAGAGATCAATATACATAGTCTAGAATAGTTGCCTCCAAAAATAGTACAAACGGAAAAGGGGCTAAAATACCCTCGAAGTATTGAAAATGATACACAACTATCCCTCATCCACCTATTGACCCCCAAATACCCTTCTCATCCACCTTTGGGTCCAAATTTACCCCTTCATTAACGTACCAAAATTTAAAATTATTAAATAATATTTTTTTAATTACGTGGCAGTCAACCATTGGTTGTAATTTAATTATTTAAGATAATTTTAAACCCACCCATTTTTAACTAAACTCGCCCCAAATGTTATTAAACCCGCCCGACTTGACCCAATTCAAAAAACCTCCATCTAATTGAAGAACCTTGAAGCCTTATTCCTCCAATTTATTCACGATCTACAGAGGGTTTAGCAATACCATCGTGTTCTTCTTCTTCACCCGTGAAGAAAATGTCAGCTTCTTCTTTGATTTCTTCCCCTTAAGAACTTCAATCTCGTACATGTAAGTGCGGATTTATGGCAAGATACTTTACTGCTACAACTCTTGAAAATGGTGGACATCGATTCTACAGATGTGTTCGTCTTGGGTCAAAATTCTTGTGGTTACTGAAATTGATTTGATGACAAACTTCCACATTATGTGTCAACCATGATCCATAATAAAAATTTGAATTGAATTCAATTCGGAAAGAAAGAAATCATTTGAAGAAGATTGTGGAGGATATGGGTGTCATTTGGAGATTTTTATTTGAAGGATATGACTGCCGATGAAATGTCTGAGTTGAATGATATGAATGGAAATGAAAATTTTGATTTGACGAATGTTTCTGCCTTGAAGGGAAAAATGTAAAATTTGGAGTTGACAGATAAAATTGAGAGTTCAAATTACGGATGAAATATTTTCTTCACGGATGAAGAAGAAGAACACGATGGGATTGCTAAACCCTCTGTAGATCGTGAATAAATTGGAGGAATAAGGTTTTAGGGTTCTTTAATTAGATGGATTTTTTTTAATTGGGTCAAGTCAGGTGGGTTTAATAATATTTGGGGCGGGTTTAGTTGAAAATGGGTGGGTTTAAAATTATTTTAAATAATAAAATTACAACCAATGGTTGACTGCCACGTAATTAAAAAATATTATTTAATTATTTTAAATTTTGATCTGTTAATGAAGGGGTAAATTTGGACCCAAAGGTGGATGAGAAGGGTATTTGGGGGCCAATAGGTGGATGAGGAATAGTTGCGTACCATTTTCAATACTTCGAGAATATTTTAGGCCCTTTTCCGTAGTACAAATGGCATCTTTTAGTGTCTCACAACTGTAGTTTGTTACAAGCTTTATTTTCTTACATTTTAGTCCCTTTCTAACTTGTATATAATACTAAGTAGCTTTGTAATATAGGAGTAGGAAGAAATACAAACTCAGAAAATTCCCCAAATGATCCTATCCATTTCATTTTTCTTCACTTCTCTTCATAGTATCAAAGCAAAACTAGAAGGATTCATCATCATTGTTCTTCTTTTCGATCATTTTTTTTTCTGAATGTCTTCATACATTTCTTCTTCTTATTTGATAACAAGTGTTGTTCTTCCTGTTTTTGAATCTAGAACTGCCAACAAAGTTGCAGTGAATTCAAATCACCTTTACTACCTTACACCATCATATTCACCTGGGATGAACCTTATCAACATGATTTTTGACGGCACCAGCTATATAAACTAGAAAAGAGGAGTCTTACTATCACTTTCTGCTAAGATCAAGTTAGATTTCATAAATAGGAACATTGAAATTCCAAAGGAAGACTCACTTATGTTTCAAAAGTTCGAAAGTGGAAAAGATGCAATGACATAGTCATTGATTCTTGACGGTGGTATTTGTGGTTGTCTTTAGCTTTGGTTACAAAGGGTTACTCGCATTCCATTAATTATTATTCTTTTTTCTCTAAATCTTCTGGTGCGTTAATTAATCATTGTGGTGTACATTGATGATATTCTGATAACAGTCAATGACGCTTAGGAAATTAGAGAGTTGAAGTTTTTCTTTGATAATGAATTCAAAATCAAAGATTTGAATAGGGCAATTTATGTTTTGGGTATGGAGATTTTACCTAAGGCAGATAGACTTGTAATCACGCAGAGAAAATTCACTCTTGATATGCTATCTAAGTATCCTAACATCGGTACTCGCATTGCTTCCACTCCTTTAGATCCATCAGTAAAATTGAACTCTGATCGTGACACTCTTCTTCAAGATCCAACCTTTTACCGACGTTTATTAGGGAGACTAAATTTTTTGACCTATAGACGTCTGAAATTTAAGATATGTTGTTCAAACTATGAGTCAATTTACGCAGTTCCCTCGATCTGGTCATCTATGTGCCACTTATCACACTTTGAGATATCTGAAAAAAATGATCCAAATCTTGAGCTTTTTATGAACCGTGACACAAATTGGGTTGCGTATTTTGATATGCGTATTCTATGACACTTCTTCAAATTAGTTCTCGAACACAGGCGTTTCGTTTGTATTCTATGACACTTCTTCAATTTCTTAAAATAATAGAGAAGGAGATAAGGAGAATGAGAGAAAATAAAGAGATTGAGCGAATGCCAGAATTTCAGAAAATAACTAAGCAAAATAAGACATATAATATAAATTAAATTCTGAAGATTGAAAACACAAGCAAAGATCAACAAAGAACAAACACGAATAAAAAATTTAATAGCACAATAGAGGTCTATGAAACTAATATAAAAAGAATATAATTTTGTTGGAGAAAGTGCAAAGAATACATCAAATATTTAGTATTCTAAAAAAGAAAGCATACACTAATTTGACAATGAACCAAACGCTGAAACTATTGATTTTATAGAAGGTAAAAGATACGAAAATTTCATTCAACTGATGGAAGCTAAGAAGAAGTAGAAAATAAGATTAATTTAAGATGAACATTATTAGGACAAGTTATGAAAATGAAGAGGTGTAGTTATAAAGTTGATTTTAAATGAAATAGATTTTTTTAAAAAAAATAATTTTATAAAAATAAATTATAGATATGGGATATTTTTGTAATCCATTTTTTGACTTAGATTTTTTTCACTTTTAATAATATATATGATGATATGATGTTTGACCAAAATAGTGACGGACTTCATGATGTTATACGTTACTTTATTAAAATATCTGAAACCAGATCTGATTTTTTTTTCATTTTCTCCGTTCTCTCTTTCTCTCTTCTCCTTTCTTCTTCTCTCTAAACTACCACCAGACGCTGCTGCCCTCCCCGCTGCCCTCCCTGCTGCTCTCCCTGCTGTTGCCACCTCGCAAGTCCTGGAGCTGCCACTGACCTCCCTATTGTGTCGTGACTCCGTTGCCCCTCCATCCTCTCTCTTCTAACTAAATTAAGGTTAGGGTTAGTTTTTTTTTTTTTTTAATTCGAGTAAGTTTTGATTTATTAGTTAGTTATTCTATGTAGTTTGTCGAATCTTTTGAAGTTGAACTTAGAATTTTTTTTTTGTATAAATTTTAACATAACTTTAAAACTAATTAATTAGAACTTAGAACTTCATATTTTCATGAACTTGAATTTTAGACTTTTGAACTTTAGTTATACTTAAATTTTGAAATTTCTGTACTCTATCTTAGAAAAATTCAACTTAAATGTCATGAACTTATAACTTGATCATAACTTGTAATTACAACTTAAAAATCAATTATGACTTGAATTTAGACCTTAAACTTAGAACTTAAAATTTTGTTGAATTGTAGTCCTAATGAACTTACGCTAATAAGAGTCTAGAAATCTTGAATTGTATAGGATTTATTTGAAATTAAGTTGTGAACATAATTTTGAAATTTTGAATTGTTCATGAATTTATGAACTTTGGTTTGAACTTCAGAAATCTAGATTAATTGTACTCTTTATGAAGTAATTCAGAAATCATGAATTATTGTAGAATTTATGAACTTAGGTGTTGAACTTAGAAATTTTGATGAAATGTAATCTTTATGAACTGATTAAGTTTTAAACTTTAGAAATTTAGAATTATTGTAGGATTTATGAAATTTTAAGTTGTGAACTTTAAATCTTGAATTGTAGAATTATATACTTAAGTTGTGAACTTTAACAATCTTGATGAATTGTAGTCTTTATGATCTAATTAAGCTTAATTTTATGAAATGTTGAATTATTAGTAGAATTTATATATAAACTTTAGGTTGTGAATTTCATAAATATATATTGAATAGTAAAATTTATAAGCTTAGGTTGTGATTGTGAACGTTAGAAATTTTGATGAAATGTAGTCTTTATGAGCTAATTAAGTTTAAACTTAAGAAATCTTGACTTATTCTAGGACTTATGGATTTTCTAAATCTTGATTTGTAGAATTTATGAATTTTTAGGTTGTAAATTTTAACAATCTTGATGGATTCTTGTCTTTATGAACAAACTATTAACCTTAAATTTTAGAAATGTTGAATTATTAACTGTAGGATTTATATATGAACTTTAGAAATATATATTGAGCTGAAGATTTTATGAACTTAGTTGGTAAACATAACAAATCTTGATGAAATGCAGTCTTTATGAACAAATGAAGCTTGAATTTTGTTGATCTTGAAATGTTGCATTTACGAACTTAGGTATATAAATTAACTAAATGTAAATAAGTAATTATAAATATATATTGACAAAATAAATTATTTTAATCTAGTTAAATTATTAATAAATAATTTATAATCGACTATCTATATTTTTATAGATGGTCCATTATTTTTGGATGTGTAACATGCATTATGAAACTGGTGATGGTTTAATGTATGAGTTTGTTGACGGTGTAAGACATTTTTATTGATCATGTACTGACATTTGATATTTTTAAGAATAATGTATTAATTAGGTGTCCTTATAGTGCATGTATAGGTGCTTGAAATTTTTAAATCCAAATACACTTATGGTTCATTTGTATCTTTATGGATTTACGTCTAGATATTTTGTATGGGTTGATCATGAAGAAATAGATGGATTGAGTGAAATGTTTTATAATTTGCTGCCCATGGATGAATATAATATAGTATTCTTGAACCACATGGTTAAATTAAGATTTTACATGATATGGTTCCACATGATAAGGATCAGCATGATAGACATCAAATTTTTATAAACTTATCAATGATGCTTTCCGAGTTCCAAGGTGGGATGAATTCAGAACAATATTTTGATGAAATTCCTAATGAAAAAGCAAGACATTTATATGAACAATCTGAAGAAGCTAGTTATCCACTATGTGAAGGGTGTTTGCATACTACCTTCTTAGTTGCATTTAGACTAATCAATATTAAATGAAATTGGAGTGTTCATCATGTGGCTTTTGACTCAGATCTTTTGAGTGACTAGTTAATTCAAAGTTTCACATACCTAAGAACTTCTATCCGAAAAAGAGATTGAACTTCTATCAGGCAAAATGATTGCCTTCTAAATTAAAATTGTTGTATGATATGATTTATTGTTGTGTTAATGATTATATGTTATTCTGTAAGACATTGAATTAAAAAATAATTTTCTTTGAGCTCAAATTCTAAATGATGGTCTTTCTTCAACCTATTTTTAACCCCATTGGGCAGGGTGTTCCTTTTCTTCAGAATAAAATAATTAAAATAAGGTTTGACACTGATCCGTGCCTTATTTTATCAGAAATAATTGCAAAAAGGGGGACATAAAACAAAAAAACCTCCCTTAGTAACACCAAAACACTGGAAGAGATTACATATATAAAACTAGAGTAAATTTACACATAATAAGGTTAAGAAGGTTAACAAGTGATCTTCGAAATTTATAAAAAAAGATCTTTTTGTAAATATTTTTATAAGGTTGTTCATCATAAGTTAATTTGGACTACGTAGCTGTAATTTTTGTTCTACACATTATCTATGAATAGTTCTCGGAGGAATGAAACATATTGTTCTTGAGGAGCTTGATCTTCCAAGGTAAAAATCATGATAGATTGAAGCACCATCCTGCTTTTAATATTCTCAACAATATTTTTGAGTTTTCGATGAGGTTTTTGTTAGGATTGAAATAATCAAACACCAGGCGAAAATTAGTAAAGCAAACCTTTTTTTATAAGAGAAAGAACTAGTCAAATATGAAAAAATTGTGTTAGGAAAATTAGCTTGTAAATTCATTGGCTAAATCCTTAAATTGCTGGTAAAAAGGGAAAAGTATTCAAAGTAAATGAGGAGGAGGAAGTAGCATTAGATTTACATGACTAATTATAGAATAAAGTTTAATGTGAGAAATGTAGTCAAAGTATTTTGATTTGCATGACTAAAAGTAGTATAAAATTTAATGATGGTAAAATGAGGAAATTTTTGCTTGTCTATTTAACAAAGCAAATTGCTGGTTGAATCCCTCCTCATTTCTTTTCATCAGCCCTACTACTATGGATGGTTGTATGGCTAATTCCCCTGAAGATATAGTGAAGGAGATTTTGTTGAGGTGTCCTGTGAAGTCGTTGTTGAGATTCAAATGCGTTTGCAAGAATTGGTGCGCTCTTATCAAAACCCCTGAATTTGCTCAAGGACACTTGAAGAATCGCAGCCCCCCACAACTCTTGATTTATGATAATGGTGATATTGATGATGATGATGATGACCTTTCCATAACTTTGATTTCCGAAGAACATCCCCGAAGGTTCATAGGTATGAAACAACTCTTTGGTTCTGTAGATGGCTTGTTTTTTATGGTTGGAGAAATTGATCGTGAGGTTTCATGTTCATTATGGAATCCTGCGACTAGGGAGTTGAGACCCATCCATCTCCCTATCCCAATAGCCACAATCCATGATGCCCCGGTGTTTGGGTTTGGATTGGACACCTTAACTTATGACTATAAAGTGGTGTACTTTCACATTAATAATTTGTGTGAACATTATGCATCGGTCTACTCGTGTTCTAGGGACTTTTGGAGAATTTTCAAACCTAAAATCCCCTACTTTACAGACGTGAAACACACATTTGGTACTTCTTATTTGAATGGAGGTTATTATTGGCTGCTAACTGGGGAACGCCACAGAAATTACACCATTATTTTGTTCGACTTTGGGAGTGAAATGTTTACAGAGATTGAAGGGCCAGATCATCAACTTGTTGATACTAACATGTTGGGTTTGATGTCGGTTGATAGCTCCATTGCCATCTTGAACTTGAACCCGAGTACTATATTTGCATATGATATATGGGTAATGATCCAACCAGGTGTATGGAATAAACTTGTTACCTTTCAATGCTTCTTTAGGCTTAAGTCTTGTTATGATAACTCTCTCATTTTTGCAACTAAAGATTCTCGACTGGTCTCCTTTGATGTTCGGACTAATAAGACGAGGCATCTTGGATTTCAACATGCGGCCTTGAGAAAAGATGCAGAGTGTGACGGCGATTGTGGAGTTTTTTGCTATAAGGAGAGCTTAGTGAAAATTAAACGACGAGACAATGAAGATCTGGACCATTAATCGATCTGTACTTTTTTAATTTTGATACCATGCATGTGATTGTTATAAATTTATAATAGGTACTTTTATCGTTTCATTAATAATTTTGGATCAACATTTTCTTGCATCCTTTTATGAGGTACTGGGGTTGAATCCATCAAAAACTATATATGCAACTTTCTTTTCTTCAATTTGAGTATTTAAACGCACATTAATTAATAACTCCTTTACTTTTAGCTATATTTATTCTTAACCTATAATTAAGAGAACTATACTTGGCTAAAGCAAAATTGTCATTTGATTTTACACAGCAGGGAAAGACAACAAGAGTTCAAATAATATATATTGAGTCCGGCGGTATTTTATTAATAATAAAATAAAATGCTCAACGTCGATAAGTACAATGAAGGGGGGATGTAGGTCTTACCTTACCAATCCTAATGAGGTAACAAACCTCTACTATTTAATAAGCATGGAGAAAATTAGAGCTAAAGAAAACTAAGTATTCTATGATCATTACAAAGTTTGTATGGTGATATGACAAATGAGGATACTTAAATAATGCAAAAATTCAAACGTCAAGAAGAAGATTGAGTTATCTGCCTTAAACTTCTTTTTATTTATAGATGTATGAACTAAAAAAGATAGTGTGCCCATCTAGAGTAACTTAAAACGAGCTCTCTTCTAATATCATATAGGTTAACTCTTTTTCTTATCAAAATATAGAGACGGAAAAGTTATGTGGTTATTCTACGATTGTTGATTTTAAAGAATAAGAAACTAATTGAAAAACCAAGCATATTACATAAATTAAATCCTTAACTTGATTTCAAATTATAACTCTGACATATAATTTCGTCAGTGCACAACTAGACACTTTAACTAATCAAAACTTAAATAAAAAAACACTCGAACCCTACCGGGCAAAGTGCATGAAATACACCCAAGTTACGCGCGTAAGATGTAAATTTCAAGGGGTCCAACAGTTCAATAATTTTTCCCTTTTTTTGCATTATTTGCTGCTCATTGCTAAATGCAAGTGGCATTTAATTAATTTTTTGGTTATTGCGAAAAAAAAACAAACTACAATGAAGTAGTTCTTTTTTTGCCTATATCTATTTTAAGCAATGTGGGGTGAGTATACACTTGTTAAAAATAAATGCGATTTATGTATGAAGGCTCTCGATCAACGACTCCTATATACACTTAGGGGACTCCTTACATTTTCCCTTAGGTGTCAGATTGCTATTTAGACTTGACAAAAGTCTCTGAAAAAATTGTTTACATTTTATCAAATAATTTTAGTGCATCATTTTTACTTATAATTTTTAGCACTCTATGTTTATTGTTTGGCCTCAAAAAAATTGTAATCATAGTTTGCTACTCACTATGACAATCACAATACACAATGCATCCTTTTTTTTCATCAAGTCTTTCATATCTTCAAGCACATATACACTTTAAAATCCTTTTTTTTCATCAAGTCTTTCACATCTTCAAGTACATATACACTTTAAACTAAGGAAAACAATGAAAATTTCATTGATTCTCATGTCTTCCATTTCTACAGGTTGTTCTGAAACAATTTTGTAACCAAAGCATTAGTTTCCTCTAGTGATTCCCATATTGGCTTGAGCATCTGACCAACAATAATGCACAATTTTTTTGTATAGTGGTAACTATTCAAGTATATGAAATCTCAGCACATATTTTGAACGATTTTTCCTTTGATTTGTAGATAAGGAGCATGAAATTTAGAAACTTCGGTTAGAGTTTTTTTTCATAAGAAAGGCGAGAAGAGCGTAGTGATTTTTTTTCTTAAAAATGAATTTGTTTTCACATTCACCTTATTCTATGTTATAATTTGTTTTTATTATTTTTAAAAAATCTAAGTGTATTTATTTTAGTCGGTTGGCAGCAACTGAGTGGTTTACTTATCCATGTTGGAGTATTTGTATAACTCGCGTTTTGCTTGAAATTTATGAGTGTTCTTTTATTTATATTTTGGATAATTAAATTGCCTTTTTGTGCACCGTCTAAGTTAAAGGCTAAAGTTATAAGTTAAAACCAAGTTAATGGTCATATTTATTTATTATGCCTAAAAATAATTATTCAGCCATAAAAAAAATTATCAGCAATATTTAATTATCAGAAAGCTGAAAAATTCTTCCATCGCACTTTTAAAATTAATCGTCAAAAGTTTTACATGATCTCTACCGTTAGTAATTTATACCGATGTGGTAGCGAGTCAACCATATAGATATCTCATATCATGCGTGGTACCCAAGTCAATCATAAGTAAGTACTAGGTGTGGTACCCAAGCCAATCATGAGAATATCTAATCATGCCATGTGTGGTATCCGAGCTAACCAGCAATACACATCACAATTCCAATTATGAAAGCTATAAGATCCCAGATATTAGTCTTAACCATGAGCTCAAAAGTTGTGGCTCAATAGTTTCTGTTGTGCGGAATTCGAGATAATACGAGTCCGATTCAAGGCATTCAACAGTTTCAAAATATGAGAGAGTTTTGATTTATACATATTTTTATCAGAAAAGAATTTTCAATTATAAAACTAAAGTTCAAATGAACACAAAATATTCTAACTATAATTTCAACAATTTTCTTTTTTTTGGGGGGCAAAATAGATTAAACAAATTTGGTTGAATCTTGTTATTTTAAGACAAATAAGTCTTTTTCTTAAGAAGTAAAATATTAGCTGGTTCTTTTTAAAAAATTAATGACCCCATTTTTTTTAAAAAAAAAAATAATTTCAAAAATGACAAGTGAACAAGACTTCTACATAACAAGCTAGTGCATTCCTTTCTCTTAGGACAAGATTGTACGGGGTAAAGACTATCAAATAATCAAATTTATAAGGGTAATCAAAATTTCTAATTAATTTAGGGTGTTCAAAATAAAAAGCTAATTTTAGGATATTTAGCTCAAAATAAAAAATAAATACAAAGATTTCTGATTTATTAAGATCTAAATTCTTCCTATTCACATATATAATGAATGCATTAATGCCCACATAAAGAAATTAATTAAAACAGTCAACATCTTTTCTAATATAAACGAAGTAGGAATTAAAGCAATTTTGTCTCTAAATCCCCCCGGGCCTCTTCTAATTTTTCCCTTTTCTATAATACTCCTCATCTTCTCCCCAAAATAATTAAAATGAAGAGACAAGATGGTGTATCAATATTTCAATGCATTTATTGTAAAAGAAGGTTTATTCAAGCCAAGCAATAACAACCCGTACAAGGTATCACTTTAAAGATGGTTGGGTTACAGGAACTCCCCAAAGAAAATTTTTTGTTTTATTTTTTTATTTTCAACATGATTTCACTCTCATCTCATCAATTCCCCAATAAGCCTTTGATTCAGCAAATGCTCAACAATTGCCTATATCTCTAGCTTCTTCTAGCAGAGGCCGACCACAAGTCCCTAGGCATCAAGGCTTCATGATGCAAACACTCTATGTAGGTTCAAGGCTTCTCTTACCAAAGAGGAGGAAGAGGTTATTTTGATTCTTGGTGATTTTTCGAAAACAAGTTTGTTCATTAATTTTACTTGCTTCATATTTTTAATTCCTTCACCACTAAAAAAGATTTCATGTTTTTCTAGTCTTTGTCTGTTATTTATTTATGTTGATATATTCACTGATCGAATTTTATGAGTCATGATGATATGATAGAGGTAAAGTGATAGCGAGGATGATGGTTTCCACCCCTAGTTTTTTACTCTTCTGTCATTCTTTTAATTTTCTTAGCTGTCATTTGACCTTCAATTTGAATTATTAACAATAAGATTTCAAAACTACCAACAATATTATTTTGTCAGAGGAAAAAGAATCAAGAAAGCAAAGCAATGAGGTGGAGGTAATTCCAAACAAGAATTTAGAAGCAGCATTCATGTTTGAAACTACTAAAATATTTGATAATATGGATTAAAAATTGCGATATAATTTTTGAGATATACTCTACTTTGAGATGTTTGGTTTTCAATGACATGTATTGTTATAGTTGTGGTTTTGAATGTAATTCTCAAATTATTAGTACTGAAGTTTTTGCTTAAGTATTAAACAAGGTTGGCTCATTGTATGGAGGCCATGATTCATTTTAATCAAATTCTCATGTTTAGTTGGTTTAAATCTTTTAGAAAGTATTTTCCAAATCTACTATTTTCATCAAATTAAGGATAATGACTTTCCTTCAAAAATTGAGAAAAAGATTTTTTAAAACTCTACTTTATCCTTCAATTATAATCTTTTAAAAATTTTAATAACTATTTATTTATATTAAAGAAAAAATTCAAATTTTTTAAAATTTAAAATTTTCGTATTCTATTAAATTTTATTTTTTTAAATTTTCTTATTTTTTAAAATTCAAATATTCTTTTATCCCAACAAGCAAACCAACCCCAGCCTCCCCCCCCCTCTCCCAACCCCCAC
>NC_028646.1:3732209-3734548 GCF_001406875.1 Solanum pennellii
CCCCCCCCTCCCTCGACCACGCCAATATTTTTGAAATATATTTTAGATCGGAAGTTTGGGTTAGGACCTGGGTCTGATTTTCGAACAATCGTCGGAGTCGTTTCCAAGTTCGGGTGTTAGGGTCTAGTCCTAGATTGATTATCGAAGTTGATTTTCGGGTCAGGAATTATCTTTCTAATGAGTAGTTTGTAGTCCCAAGCCAAAAATAAAAAAAATATTTTTTAGAAAATATTCTTCATTCACCAACCAAACAATAAAAAAATATTCTATACCAACCAAACATGAGAAAATATGTTAGAAATTCACTTATTTTCCAAGATAACATTTTTCAGGAAATTATTTTCCATTAAAAATTTTTTCTTCATACCAAACACACCCTTGATAGAGAAGCTTTGCATGAATTCAAGACTGTAACTTTTGTTTGATAAATTCTTGTTAGGTTAATAGAATTTACTTGGCTTAATTGATCTTTTGATGTCATCCAAGCTACACCCTTTCACGGGATTAAAGCGGTCGATTGTAAAATATAGTAATCCAGCTAGTTTGATGTCAAATTCCATAATAAGTAGTGTTGTTAGATATTTGTTATATTTTGCTCTCGAAATTCTAATTAGTAATTACTATTGAAAAAATGAGTTTTTTTAAAGGAGAAATACTAATTACATTAAGTACTTAAATTTCAATCAATAATAAAGATGAATTAGAGTTACAAATCTTAGATATTTTAACTCGAACAGATATTTTACTATAAACTCAAGCAGATGTGTTCATTGTTCAAAGCTGATGAATCTATCAGTCTCTTAAAGCATCTCGGCCCAATTAAGAGAATATAACCCTAAGTTCTTAATTATCGGCCCTTGGGTGTCAAACTAATTTGTCCATTTATCAAAATCCTCAGGTTAGCTATCCTCTCTCGAGCTCAAGCTATTAGATGGAGGTTGATATCCCCAAATCCATGTAAATGATCCTTTTTCTGAATCTATACTTCTTTTATCAAGCAAGTTAGAATATATGCAAGTTCTTGATGTTTACCACCATTAAAAATATAATATTTAGCAAAGAACGTTAATACACAATGATCACCCTTCATAAAAAGATATTATTGTAAAAAATGTATTTCACTAGTCCAATTTTAAATTTTAATTTCCACGGCCCTAGTTATGTGTTTAAGTTGCATAACCCTGGTTATGAGTTTATCTACTCATAACTAGCCGTAAACAACAATTATCATAATGTAAACTACTAAATAACATTAATGTAGAAGTTATTCCTTTCTATTAGGACAAGATTGTACGAAATAAAAACTATCAAATAACCAAATTTACCGCAGTAATTAAAATTTCTAATTATTTTAAAGGATTCTAAATAAAACTCTAATTTTAGGGTATTTAGCCCAAAATAAAAAATAAATATGAAGATTTCTATTTATTAAGATCTAATTTCTTCTTATTCACATATATAATAAATGCACTACTGCCACATAAAGAAAATAATTAAAACAGTCAACATATATAATAAATGCACTAAGCCAGATGTAAGTTCATTCTTAATCCCTTCAAGCTTAGTAGTTGTTGTTTAGTATCCCAACTCGCATACTCGTACTTGTCCTGAATCGTCTTATGATGCAGACACAGGTAACCAGGATCAACTTCCAGTGCCTCGTTGATCCAGCTTGAGCATTCATAGTCAGTGGTGAGCCTCTTTGTATTCGGAGAACTTTTTAATTGCTTTTCTTTCGTATTCTCTTTATAGAATGTTGTGGGGGTTTTCTCAACATTCATCTTATTAGTAGTAGAGGCTTCATAGACAGGCAGATAGTAAGACAATTAGTTTTAGTCTCTTTTATCTTGCATGTGAGATGTTTTTAACTTTGAGACTTAAATGTCATTTTGGCCAAGACAATTATTTAAAGTATTTTCTCATGAGAATGTTCCAGCTTTATACTTGAGTTAAGTTAAGTCTTCCGCTGAGTTAAGTAAGTCAGGCCAAAGGTTCGCTCAAGGCCATCAATGATCGTCGGGTGCCGGTCACGTCCAGAGTGTAGGCTTCGGGTGTGACAAAGATTATACGAGTTAAAAATTACCAAAAACCAAATTTATAGGGTAGTTAAAATTCTTATTATTTTAGGGGGTTCTAAATAAAATGCTAATTTTAGGGTGTTTAGCCAAAAATAAAAAATAAATATGAAGATTTCTCATTTATTAATATCTAATTTATTCTCATTAACATATATAATAAATGTACTAATGCCACATAAAGAAATTCATTAAAATAGTCAACATATTTTCTAAAATAAATAAAATATAGGAATCAAAACAATTTTATCTCCAAATCTCCCC
>NC_028646.1:3735025-3735908 GCF_001406875.1 Solanum pennellii
ATTATTTTAGGGGGTTCTAAATAAAATGCTAATTTTAGGGTGTTTAGCCAAAAATAAAAAATAAATATGAAGATTTTTCATTTATTAAGATCTAATTTATTCTCATTAACATATATAATAAATGTACTAATGCCACATAAAGAAATTCATTAAAATAGTCAACATATTTTCTAAAATAAATAAAAATAGGAATCAAAACAATTTTACCTCTTCTAATTTTCCCCTTTTTTATAAATACTCCTCATCCTCTCCCCAAAACAACAAAAATAAAAGCAATGAAAATGAAGAGACAAGCTGGTGTATCAATATTTCAATGCATTTCTTGTGAAAGAAGGTTTTATGCAAGCCAAGCAACCATACAAGGTGTCACATTAAAGATGGTTGGGTTAAAGGAACCCCCCAAAGAAAACTTTTTGCTTCATTTTTTGATTTTCAACATGATTCCAGTCTCATCTCATCAATTTCCCAACCTGCCGCTGATTCTGCAAATGCTGAACAATTTCCTCCATCTGTAGCTTCTTCTAGTAGAGGCCAACCACAAGTCCCTAGGCATCATTTGAGGCTTCATGATGCGAACACTCTATGTACGTTCAAGGCTTCTCTTAACAAAGAGGAGGAAGAGGTTATTTTGATTCTTCGTGATTTTTCAGAAACAGATTTGTTCATTAATTTTACTTGCTTCATCTTTTTAATTCCTTCACAACAATAAATCATTTCATGTTTTCCAGTATCTTGTCTATTATTTTTTATATTGATACTTTAACTAATTGAATTCAAGAGTCATGATGATATGATGGAGGTAAAGTGATAGCGGGGAGGGGGGTTTCCACCCTAATTTTTCCCCCCCTAATGTCCTTCCTTTAATTTTATATATATATATATA
>NC_028646.1:3737241-3740661 GCF_001406875.1 Solanum pennellii
CCCCCCTCCCCCACTCCCTCCATCCCCGATAATATTGTTGAAATATATTTTAGGATCGGAAGTTTGGGTTAGATCCTGTGTCTGATTTTCGAACAATCACCAGAGTCCTGTCCAAGTTCAGGTGTTAGGGTCTAGTCCTAGATTGATTACCGAAGTTCATTTGTGGGTCAGAAATTGTTTTTCTAATGAGTATTTTGAAGTCTCAAGCAAAAAAAAAAAACATTCTCATTCACCAACCAAACAATAAAACAACATTTTCTACTCACCGATCAAACACGAGAAAATATGTTAGAAATTCACTTGTTTTCCAAGAAAATATTTTCCATTAAAAATGTTTTTCTTCATACCAAACACACCCTTGATAGAGAAGTTTTGCATGAACTCAAGACTGTAACTCTTGTTTGATAAATTCTTACTTGGATATAGAATTTACTTTGCATAATTGATCTCTTGATTTCGTCCAAACTACACCCTTTTACGGGATTAAGGACGTCGATTGCAAAATAAAGTAACTTAGCTAGTTTGAGGTCAGATTTCATAGTAAGTAGTGTTGTTAGATATCTTTTGTATTTTTCTCTCGAAATTCGAATTAGTAATTACTATTGAAAAAATTGAGTTTTTTTTTAAAAGGAGAAATGCTAACTACTTTAAGTACTTGAATTTTAATAAATAATAAAAATGAATTGGAGTTACAAATCTTAGATATGTGAACTCTAACAGATACTTTATTATCAACTCAAGCAGGTGTGTTCATTGTTCAAGTTGATGAATTTATAAATCTCCTAAATTATTTTGGCCCAATTAAGAGAATATAACCCTAAGTTATCATCGTCACTTAGGTGTCATACAAATTGTTCATTTATCAGAAACCTCAGCTTAGCTATATTCTCTCGAGCTCAAGTTATTAGATGGAGGTTGGTTTACCCAAATCCATGTAAATGATCTTTTTTTAATTCTAAACTTCTTAAATCAAGCAAGCTAGATTATATGCAAGTTCTTGTTGTTTACCACAATTAAAAATATAATATTTAGCAAAGAACCTTAATACACAATGATCACTCTTCTTAAAAAGATATTATTATAAAAAATATATTTCACTAGTCCAATTTTAAGTTCCGTAGCTCTAATTATGAGTTTAAGTTCCATAACCCTAGTTATGAGTTTATCTACTCATACCTAGCCATAAACAACAATTATCATTATGTAAACTACTAAATAACATTAATGTAGAAGTTATTCCTATCTCTTGGGACAAGATAGTACGAGTTAAAAATTATCAAATAACCAAACTTACAGGGATAGTTAAAATTATTTTAGGGGGTTCTAAATAAAACGCTAATTTTAGGGTGTTTAGCCCAAAATAAAAAATAAATATGAAGACTTTTGATTTATTAAGATCTAATTTCTTCTTGTTCACATATAAAATAAATGTAATAATGCTACATAAAGAAATTAATTTAAATAGTCAACATATTTTCTAATATAAACAAAATAGAAATCAAATCAATTTTATCTCTAAAAATCTGCACACACGCATACACACGCACGCTCACACACACACACACACCGCGCACGCACGCACGCGCGCGCGCACACACACACCGCCTGTTATAATAAATTATTTTTTTATTTTCATCATGATTCAACTCTCTTCTCTTCAATTCCCCAACTCGCCGCTGATTCTGCAAATGTGGAAGGATTTCCTCCATGTCTAGCTTCTTCTAGTAGAGTCCAACCACAATTACCTAGGCTTCATTTGAGGCTTCGTGATGCGAACACTCTATGTATGTTCAAGGCTTATCTTAACAAAGAGGAGGAAGATGTTATTTTTAATTCTTTGGGATTTTCCGAAAACAGGTTTGTTGATTAATTTTACTTGTTTCATCTTTTAATTCCTTCACCACTAAAAAACATTTCATGTTTTTCCAGTCTTTGCTGTTATTTATTTATGTTGTTATATAAACTGATCGAATTCATGAGTTATGATGATATAATGGAGGTAAAGTGATTGTGGGGAGGAGGGTTTCCACCCTAGTTTCTAACACTTGTGTCCTTCCTTTAATTTTCTTTGCTGTCATTTGGTTTTCAAATTTGAATTATTAACAATAAGATTTTGACATAAAACTAATATTTCTTCTATTTTAATTTGATTATCTTATATTACTTTTTATCCTATTTTAATATATATATATATATATATATATATATATATATATATATATAAACTCTTGCTTTCGTCTTGTCTTTACTCTTCCCCCCATCCTCTTGTCGCCTGTCCGCTCAACTCTGATACCCGAATCTACATTTGTTTGAAGTTTATTGGACATGAGTGAACCCGAACAGACGTACCCGCCGCTTCTGCTTTCTGCCATATGGATTCAGTTTCATAATGTTATTACAGGACTCCATTTATTGAATTTGATCTAGCTATATTACAAGCTTCTGTTTTTACGATCAACATATAATTATAGTAGAGAACCTACTTTCTTAATAAAGAGAAGTTGGGGACATAGTAAACCTCCTACTATAAGAGCGATTTCCTGGGACCGGAAGGGGAAACATTGAATCTTGAAAGATTGAGCCCCCGGCTAGCATGATTGGGAGGGTTAGTGTCCTCTTTTGTTACAATTCTTTAATTTTTTACTTTCACATAGAAATACTACTCCTAATTTATTTTATTCAACTAATATGTTCCTATTTCATGCTCATGTATCTTTTTGTCTAATTAAGAAAGGGATAATATTTATTCGATGCAACTAAATCTAATTAAATAATTGATAAGAGTATTATTTAGTCACAGGAAATAGAATCAAGAAAGCAAAGCACTGAGGTGGAGGTAATTCCAAACAAGAATTTAGAAGCAGCATTCATTCTTGAAACTACCAACAATATTTGATAATACAGATTAAACATAGATATATTTTTTGAGCCATACTTTTTCTTTGAGATGTTTTGTTTTCAATGACATGTATTGTTATAGTTGTGGTTTTGAATGTAATTCTCAAATTACTAGTAATGAAGTTTGCTTAAATATCAAACAAGATCGGTGGTTCATTGTCTGGAGGCCACGATTCGTTTTAATCAAATCCTCATTTTTGGTTGATTTAAATCTTTTAGAAAGTGTTTTCCAAATCTACTTGTTTTTATCAAATTTAAGGAGAATGACTTTCCTTAAAAAATTGAGAAAAACATTTTCAAACTCTATTTTATCCTTCATTATAATCTTTTAATATTTTTAATTACTATTCATTTAAATTAAAGAACAAATTCAAATTTTAAAAATTTAAACTTTTCTTATTTTTTTAAATTTTAAATTTTCTTATTTTTTAAATTTCAAATATTTTTTTACCCCAACACGGAAACCAACCCTAGCCTCCCCTCCCCCTCCCCAACCCCCAAACAAAAAAAGTTAAAAAAATC
>NC_028646.1:3740719-3743720 GCF_001406875.1 Solanum pennellii
ACCCCATCAATATTTTTGAAATATTTTAGGATCGGAAGTTTGGGTTAAATCATGTGTCTGATTTTCAAACAATCATCAGAGTCGTGTCCAAGTTCGGGTTTTAGGGTCTAGTCCTAGATTAATATCGAAGTTCATTTTCGGGTTAGAAATTATTTTCTAATGAGTATTTTGTAGTCTCAAGCCAAAAATAAAAAAATATTCTTCATTCACCAACCAAATAATAAAAATATATTTTCTACTCACTAACTAAACATGAGAAAATGTGTTAGAAGTCCGCTTGTTTCTCAAGAAAACATTTTCTAGGAAAATATTTTCCATTAAAAATGTTTTTCTTCATAATAAACACACCCTTGATAGAGAAGTTTTGCATGAACTCAAGACTGTAACTCTTGTTTGATAAGCTTTTATTAGAAATAATATAATTTACTTGGCATAATTAATCTCTTGATTTCATCCAAACTACATCCTTTTGCAGAATTAAAGTGTCGATTGCACAATATAGTAACCCAGCTAGTTTGAGGTCAGATTCCATAGTAAGTAGTGTTAGTTAGATATCTTTTACATTTTGCTTTCGAAATTCCAATTAGAAATTACTATTTTAAAAATTGAGTTTTTTTTAAAAGAGAAATACTAACTATTTTAAGTAATTGAATTTTAATCAATAATAAAGATGAATTGGAGTTATAAATTTTAGATATCTGAACTCTAACAGATATTTTACAATCAACTCAAGCAGTTGTGTTCATTGTTCAAAGCTGATGAATCTATAAGTCTCCTAAAATATCTTGGCCCGATTAAGAAAATATAACCCTAAGTTGTTATCGGCACTTAGGTGTCAAACTAATTTGTTCATTTATAAAAAACCTCAGGTTAGCTATCCTCTCTCGAGATCAAGTTATTAAACGGAGGTTTGTATCCCCAAATACATGTAAATGACCCCTTTTCTGAATCTAAACTTCTTATATCAAGCAAGCTAGAATATATGCAAGTTCGTGATGTTTACCACCATTAAAAATATAATATTTAGCAAAGAACCTTAATACACAATGATTACACCTTCATAAAAAGATATTATTATAAAAAAAATCCATTTCACTAGTCTAATTTTAAATTCTATGACCCTAATTATGAGTTTAAGTTTCATAACCCTAGTTATGAGTTTATCTACTCATAACCATTCGTAAACAACAATTATCAATATGTAAACTACTAAATAACATTAATGTAGAAGTTATTCCTTTCTCTTGGGACAAGATTGTACGAGTTAAAAATTATCAAATAATCAAATTTACAGGGGTAGTTAAAATTTCAAATTATTTTAGGGGGTTCTAAATAAAACGCTAATTTTAGGATGTTTAGCCCAATGTAAAAATAAATATGTAGAATTTTTGATTTATTAAGATCTAATTTCTTCTTATTCACATATATAATAAATGTACCAGTACCACGTAAAGAAATAAATTAAAATAGTCAACAAATTTTGATACAAACAAAATAGGAATCAAAGTAATTTTATCTTCAAATCTCCCCCCTCCCCCCTCTTCTAATTTTTCCCTTTTCTATATATTCTCCTCATCCTCTCCTCAAAACATCGAAAATGAAGAGACATGACGGTGTATCAATATTTCAATGCATTTATTCTGAAAGAAGGTTTTATTCAAGCCAAGCAATAACAACCCATACAAGGTATCACTTTAAAGATGGTTGGATTAAACGAACCCCCCAAAGAAAATTGTTTGTTTCATTTTTTATTTTCAACATGATTCAGCAAATACTCAGCAGTTGCCTCTATCTCTAGCTTCTACTAGCATAGGCCAACCACAAGTCCCTGGGCATCATTTGAGGGTTTGTGATGCTAACACCCTGTAGGTTCAAGGCTTCTTTTACCAAAGAGGAGGAAGAGGTTATTTTAATTATTCATAATTTTTCGAAACATGTTTGTTCATTAATTTAATTACTTCATTTTTTTAATTTCTTCATCACCACTAAAAAAGATTTCATGTTTTACTAGTCTTTGTTATTTATTTATGTTGATATATTCACTGATTGAATTCATGTGTCATGATGATATGGAGGTAAAGTGATAGTGGGGAGGAGGGTTTCGAGCCTAGTTTTTTACTCTTATGTCTTTTCTTTAATTTTCTTATCTTTCATTTGGTTTTCAAATTTGAATTATTAGCCATAAAATTTTGATATAAAAATAATGTTTCATCTGTTTTAATTCAATTATCTTACATTACTTTTTATCCTATTTAAAAAAATATATAAACTTATTTAATTTTTTTTTGACAATTCTTAAATTTTTACTCTTAGAGAAAAATACTAGTAATTAATTTTGCTCAATTAAATATATTCCTATTTTATGGTCATGGTCATGTATCTTTTGTCTGATAATAAAGGGAAAATATTTATTAAATGCAACTAAATCTAATTTAATAATTGATAAGAGTATTACTTTGTCACAGGAGAAAAAATCAAGAAAGCAAAGCACTAAGGTACAAGAATTTAGAAGCAGATTTCATGATTGGAAATGCTAATGATATTTGATAATATTGATTAAACATATGATTATACTTTTACTTTGAGATGTTTGATTTTCAATGACATGTATTGTTATAGTTGTGGTTTTGAATGTAAATCTCACATTATTTGTACTAAAGTTTTTGATTAAATATTAAACAAGGTTGGTTCATTTTCTGAAGGCCATGATTCATTATAATCAAATTCTCATGTTTGGTTGGTTTAAATATTTAAGAAAGTGTTTCCCAAATCTACTTGTTTTTATTAAATATAAAGAAAATGATTTTCCTTCAAAAATTAGGGAAAACATTTTCCAAAACTCTACTTTATTGTTCAATTATAATTTTTTCAAAATTTTAATTACTATTCATTTAAATTAAAGAAAAAATTTCAAATTTTTTATTGTTTTTCAAAATTTTAATATTTGAAATATTTCTTATTTTTTAAATTTCAAATATTATTTTACCCCTACGCCCAAACC
>NC_028646.1:3744272-3771526 GCF_001406875.1 Solanum pennellii
GAACTAGCTCCACCCTGCCAATATTTCTGAAATATATTTTAGGATCGAATGTTTGGGTTAGGTCCTGGGTCTGATTTTCGAACAATTGCCGAAGTCGTGTCCAAGTTCGGGTGTTAGGATCTAGTCCTAGCTAGATTATCAAAGTTAATTTTCAACAAAAAAAATTATTTTTCTAATGAGTATTTTGTAGTCTCAAGCCAAAAATAAAAAAATAATTACTAGAAAATATTCTGCATTCACCAATCAAACATTAAAAAAATATTTTTTACTCACCAACCAAACTTGAGGAAATATGTTAGAAATCCACTTGTTTTCCACGAAAATATTTTCTAGAAAAAATAATTTCCATTAAAAATGTTTTTCGTCATACCAAGCACACCCTTAACAGAGAAATTTCGCATGAACTCAAAACTGTAACTCTTGTTTGATAAACACTTATTAGGATAATGGAATTTACTTGAAATAATTGATCTCTTGATGTCATCCAAAGTATACCTTTTTACAGGATTAAAGCGGTCGATTGCAAAATATAGTAACCCAGCTAATTTGAGGTCAATAGTAAGTAGTGTTGTTAGATATCTTTGATATTTTGCTATTGAAATTCTAAATAGTAATTACTATTGAAAAAATTGAATCTTTTTATAAAGGAGAAATACTAACTACATTAAGTACTTGAAGTTAAATAAATAATAAAGATGTAATGGAGTTACAATTCTTAGATATCTAAACTCTAACAGATATTTTACTATCAACTCATGTAGGTGTCTTCATTGATCAAACATGATGAATCTATAAGCCTCCTCAAGTATATTGGTCAAATTAAGAAAATAACACCCTAAGTCATTATTAGCATTTGGGTGTCAAACTAATTTGTTCATTTATCAAAAACCTCAGGTTTGCTATCCTCTCGAGCTCAAGCTAATACATGGAAGTTGGTATCCCCAAATCCATGTAAATGATCTTTTTTTCTGAATCTAAATCTCTTATATCAAGCAAGTTAGAATATATGCAAGTTCTTGATATTTAACACCATTAAAAACATAATATTTAGCAAAAAATCGTAATACACAATGATCACCCCTTCATTAAAAGATATTATTGTGAAAACATTATTTCACCATTTTAATTTTAAGTTTCGTGACCGTAATTATGAGTTTAAGTTTCATAACCCTAGTTTTGAATTTATCTACTCATAACTAGCCGTAAACAACAATTATCATTATGTAAACTACTAAATAACATTAATGTAGAAGTTATTCCTTTCTCTTGGGACAAGATTGTACGAGTTAAAAATTATCAAATAACCAAATTTACATGGATAGTTAAAATTTCTAATTATTTTTAGGGGGTACTAAATAAAAAGCTAATTTTAGGGTGTTTCGCCGAAAATAAAAAAATAAATATGAAGATTTCTAATTTATTAAGATCTAATTTCTTGTTATTAACATATATAATAAATGTAATAATGCCATATAAAGAAATTAATTAAAATAGTCAACATATTTTTTAATATAAACAAAATAGGAATCAAAATAATTTTATCTCCAAATCTCCCCCACCCCCCACCCCCGCCTCTTCTAATTTTTCCCCAATCTATAAATATCCTCGTCCTCTCCCAAAAACAATGAAAATAAAAGCAACGAAAATGAAGAGACAAGATGGTGTATCAATATTTCAATGCATTTATTGTGGAAGAAGGTTTTATTCAAGCCAACCAATAGCTGCCCATACAAGGTGTCACTTTAATGATGGTTGGGTTAAAGGAACCCCCAAAAGAAAATTTTTTGTTTCATTTTTTGATTTTCAACATGATTTCACTACTATCTCATCAATTCCCCAACCCACTGCTGATTTCGCAAATGTTGAACGGTTTCCTTCATCTCTAACTTCTTCTAGTAGAGGCCATCCACAAGTCCCTAGGCATCATTTGAGGCTACCTGATGCGAATACTCTATGTGCGTTCAAGGCTTCTTTTAACAAAGAGGAGGAAGAGGTTATGTTGATTCTTCGTGATTTTCCGGAAACAGGTTTGTTCATTAATTTTACTTGCTTCATCTTTATAATCTCTTCACCACTAAAAAACATTTCATGTTTTTCCAGTCTTAGTCTATTATTTATTTATGATGATATATTAACTAATCGAATTCATGAGTCATGATGATATGATGGAGGTAGAGAGATAGTGGGGAGGAGGGTTTCCACCCTAGTTTTTTACCCTTATGTCCTTCCTTTAATTTTTGAGTTATACTTTTACTTTGAGATGTTTGGTTTTCAATGACATGTATTGTTATAGTTGTGGTTTTGAATGTAATTCTCAAATTACTAGTAATGAAGTTTTTGCTTAAATATTAAACTATGTTTGTTCATTTTCTGGAAGCCATGATTGATTTTAATCAAATTCTAATGTTTGGTTGGTTTGAATGTTTTAGAAAGTGATTTTCAAATCTACTTAGTTTTATCAAATTTAAGGAGCACGACTTTCCTTGAAAAATTGAGAAAAACATTTTCAAAACTCTACTTTCGAACTTGCTGGGCAACATGCGCTTAGTAGCATTTATATCGTCAATTTCTTTACTCATTATTAACATGTCATCAACATACAAACAAACAATGACTTCATGATTCGTAACGTTTTTAATGTAAACACATTTATCACATTCGTTAATCTTGAATCCATTTGCCAACATTATTTGATCAAATTTAGCATGCCATTGTTTGGGTGCTTGCTTGAGTCCATAAAGTGACTTCACAAGTCTGCACACTTTCTTTTCTTTACCAGGAACTATAAACCCTTCAGGTTGTTCCATGTAAATTTCTTCCTCTAACTCTCCATTTAAGAAGGCTGTCTTTACATCCATTTGGTGGATTTTACGATCATGCACTGCTGCTAGTGCTATTAACACCCTAATTGATGTTATCCTTGTTACTGGAGAGTATGTGTCAAAGTAGTCCAGACCTTCCTTTTGTCTGTACCCTTTGACTACCAGTCTAGCCTTATATTTGTCAATAGTCCCATCAGGTTTCATTTTCCTTTTAAAGATCCATTTTGATCCTAAAGGTTTATTTCCTGGAGGAAGATCAGTCAATTCCCAAGTGTGATTGCTTAAAATTGATTCAATCTCACTATTGACTGCTTCTTTCCAATAAGCTGACTCTGACGAAGACATAGCTGCTTTAAATGTTTGAGGCTCATTTTCAAGCAATAGTGCTACAAAATCTGGTCCGAAAGAAACAGATTTTCGTTGTCGAGTACTTCGCCTAGGTTCCTCACTAGTTAGAATATTTTCCATTGATTCTTCTCGTGGTCGTTTAGATCTTTCACTTGTTGACTCACTTTCAGTTTTATACGGATAAATGTTTTAAAAAAACTCTGCATTATCTAATTCAATTATCGTATTAACATGAATCTCAGGATTATCAGATTTGTGAACCAAAAATCGACAGGCTTTACTATTCACAGCATACCCAATAAAGACACAATCTATTGTTTTGGGTCCAATTTTAACCCTCTTAGGTAAAGGAACCTCTACCTTGGCTAAACACCCCCACACTTTGAAATATTTCAAGTTGGGTTTTCTTCCTTTCCACAACTCATATGGAATTGATTGTGTTTTTCGATGGGGTACTCTATTGAGTATTTCATTAGCTGTAAGGATGGCTTCCCCCCAAAGATTTCGCGGTGAACCAGAACTGATCATTAAGGCATTCATCATTTCCTTTAATGTTCTGTTCTTCCATTCTGCCAAACCATTTGACTGTGGTGTATAAGGTGCAGTAGTTTGATGAATAATACCATATTCCAAACATATCTCTGCAAAAGGAGATTCATATTCTCCACCCCTATCACTCCGAATCATTTTTATTTTTAGATTCAATTGGTTTTCCACTTCATTTTTGTATTGTTTAAATGCATCAATTTCTTCATCCTTACTATTAAGCAAATATACATAACAAAATCGAGTGCAATCATCAATAAAAGTTATAAAATACTTTTTTCACCACGAGATGGTGTTGACTTCATATCGCATATATCTGTGTGAATTAAGTCTAAAGTTTTAGAATTTCTTTCAACAGACTTGTAAGGATGTTTAACAAACTTACTTTCCACACAAATTTCACATTTCGACTTATCGCATTTAAAATCAGGCAATACTTCTAGATTAACCAATTTTCGCAAGGCTTTGTAATTTACATGTCCCAAACGGGCATGCCATAAATCACTTAACTCCAATAAGTAAACAGAAGCAGAATTTTTATTAATACTGTCAATAACCATTACATTTAGTTTGAAAAGACCCTCATTGAGGTAGCCTTTTCCTATGAACATTTCATTCTTACTAATTACAGTTTTATCACTAACTAGGACACACTTAAACCCGTTCTTAACGAGTAGTGCAGCAGAAACTGTATTCTTCCTAATAGTAGGGACATGCAGAACATTGTTTAAAGTCAACACTTTGCCTGATGTCATTTTCAACATTACTTTCCCAGTTCCTGCAATCCTTGTTGTTGCTGTGTTTCCCATGAATAAATCTTCATCGTACTCAGCAGGAGTGTACGTTGCAAATGATTCTTTTGCAGAACAAATATGTCTAGTGGCACCTGAGTCGAGAAACCACTCCTTGGGATTTCCAACTAAGTTACACTCCGATATCATTGCACACAAGTCATCTGCATCTTCCATCTTTTCCACGATGTTTGCTTGACTTTTGCCTTTGCCTTTGTTTTTGTCCTTTCTTGGAGCATGACAATCAGAAGATCTATGACCAGCCTTGCCACAATTATAACAGTTGCCTTTGAATTTCTTCTTGGCCTGTTCTGACTTCTGCCCGTTGGACTTCTTTCTCTTTTTGTCTTTGGTAGGAGCTTCTTCAACAATATTAACTCCAATGATTGTTGAACTCTTACGCGACTTCTTTTCGGCATTTCTGTTATCTTCCTCAATCTTGAGCCGAATCACAAGATCTTCAAGCTTCATTTCTTTACGCTTGTGCTTTAGATAATTCTTGAAATCATTCCACGAAGGAGGCAACTTCTCGATCATTGCAGCCACTTGAAAAGCTTCATTTACTACCATATCTTCAGCAATCAGATCATGGAGAATAAGTTGAAGTTCCTGCACTTGTGATCCAACAGTTTTACTATCTACCATTTTATAGTCTAAAAACTTTGCGACCACAAACTTTTTCAAGCATGCATCTTCTGTCTTATATTTCTTCTCAAGTGCATTCCACAACTCTTTTGAAGTTGTTATTGCACTATAGACATTATATAAGTCATCCTCTAAAGCACTCAAAATGTAACCTTTACATAGGAAGTCTGACTGTTTCCATGCTTCAACAATCATAAATTTTTCCCTGTCTGGCATATCATCAGCAGGAACTGGAGTATCTTCACTTGTAAATTTCTGCAGACCAAGAGTGGTAAGCCAGAAAAATACTCGTTGCTGCCATCCTTTGAAATTCACACCTGTGAATTTACCCGGTTTCTCTGCTTGTGATACAAGAGTTCGGGTTGGTGCAGCAACAGTCACTGTAACACCAATATTTTCCATTTCTGATAAACAAAATTGATACAATATAAGTAAGCAATAAATTATAATTGCAGACTTAAAGGAGTATAAAATCACAAAGATTTTTGTCTCCACCAGAAACACAGATTTAAATAATTTCCTTAAGATTGTTGCCAATATGTGTTATGAAAATCAGAAATTATTGGTTTTAATAAATCAGTCAGAAACACGAAGTAACTGAGATTTTTAGAACCAGTAAATAAGATGAACAAAAATTTATTTGTAAAAATAATTGAATCTGTAAAACTTACCAGAATTTGGAATACTCTTTTTGATAATTTAGGAAGAAAATCAAGTCCACTGAATTCACAGTGTCCCCTTAAGGAAATTATTCCCCTCTAGTATCCGAGGTTTGATTTGGAATATAACGTCCCAGGGTAAAATGGTCTTAATCAGTAGAGTATAGATACCAAAAACTCTACTGCCAGCGAATCAATCCACAACAGGAAAGTACACGAAGAAATATGTGTTTTTAAGAAGAAGGAAGATCAGAAAATTCGTAGGGAAATATTCTGAAGACTGAATGGTATTCATAGGCAAGAAGAATATATTCTGAAAGGTTGCAACCCTTTCAGAATTGACACGACGATTAATGAAAGGTTGCAAACTTTCAAATGGTATTGACTGTTCCTGAAAGTTGCAACCTTTCAGAACAGTCATGGCGGGAATTTTTAAATATAACGGAATTTAAAACGGGTCACGCGCGCGGATCCGAGTCGGGTCGGGTTAACTAAAAAGTTGAAAACATTTCGGTTAACTTCTGTTATCAACTAATTAATTGAAAATAATTTTTGGCCATTAAATTAATTAAATAAATATTTAAAATAAATTTGTCCAAAAAATTGCCGAAGCCGAAGCGAGCGACGACGACGACGACGGCGCGAGGGGGGTCCCTCTTTCCAACCCTTTTAACAATTAATAGGAGTGTTTATTTATTTAAACTCTCCTATTTTCATTTCTATTACCGATGAGAGACTATTGCCTTTTTCATTAAAGCATTAGAGGACTTTTCAAGTTTCCAACCTTTCAAGTTCTAAACTTTTCAAATTCCTCTTCTTCCCTCTATTTCCCATCAATTATTGCTACATACCCAACATTTATTTCACAAGCTATAGGTGTAAGCACACTACATGTTGTTGCTTTACTACTAGATTGGAATATATATATTGTGCTATTCCAACTTCTAATGTATGCATTCATTGTTTGTAATTAATCTTGTAAGTATGTCAACTTTTTGATGATTGCATTTGAGTAGAGAATAAGTTGGAGACTTCGAATTCCACTATTGTTATTTATGTAATCGATCAAGTATATAGATTTCCATGTCTAAATGTAAAAAATATTGATCATATACATTAACATTTTAAAAGTTTCAAAAGAATTCCTCCATTGTCATTTTTTTAAATACATTTAGTCAAAAGAGTATATGGATAAAATTAGTAAAAATGTTAATTCTTATTTATGAAGTCAAAGTATATATTTTTCAATGTGTACTTATTTCTCCCTTTATTCCAATTTATAATACATACTGAAGTTTTAATCTTGCAAACCAAAGTTATGCAGACTTGTTTTTAGCAAAATACATTTTAAACATTAATTAGTTAATTAATTAATAATAATAATAATAATGATAATAATAATAAGGCTTAAGTCATCTACGACCACTTAAAGTTGTCCACATATTTCACTTAAACACCTCAACATGTCCATTTTCCTATTAGACACTTCAACCTTAAAAAATAAATACCTATCAAACATTTTTCTGACACCTAGTCAAAAAATGAAGTGCGTGCAACACACACGCAGTTGATGTGGCAAAATAACAAATTAAACTACGACATGTGGCATTTTAATTTAATTATCTTATATAAATGAAATTAAAATACCAAAAAATCTAAATCTAAAAAAAAAAAGAGTTTCAACCAGAAAAAAAAATGAAAAATCCACCTCACCCCACCCACCCCAAACCTCCCCTTCTTCTCTTTCCCTTAAAATAACCCTTTCCACCATTGTTGTTGTTCTTCTAAAAAAAATGGAGATTTTAACATATACTAACTAAGAATTTTTTATTTTTGTTTTTCTTTATCCCGTCTTTTTGTTCCTATTTGAAATTGATATTGTTATTTTTTTACAAAAATACGTTCTTATTAATTTTGATTTCGAATTTTGTTTCTACTTTGTTGTGGAAGAAGAAGGGGTTGTGTATGCGTCTCCATTTTTTCTGGTAAGGAGATGTGGATGATAGCCTTCGTCTTTTCCAGCAAAAAAATATGGATGGTGGTATCCATTTTTTTCCGGCAAAAAAGATGTCAAGATATAATTTTTAATCTGAAAAATTAGAACAATGACAAGAAGAAATATGATAAAACAACATATTAAGGCTTGGAATGTAAGGAATAAAGTGATGTTTGGATTTATTATTGCCTTGGAATTCTTATGTTAATGGTGGATTGTTATGAAGAAATAGGAGCAGCAGGGTGGTGCAATTTTGAAAAGGAAGATTTGAAAAGATTGTTTTTTTTTTAAAAAAATAATGAGAAAAAAAGTTTGAAAATTGTTGATTAAATGATTTACGCGCTCATTAAGGCGTGAATCTCACTTTTTTGCCACATGTGCACAACGTGTTTAAATGGTTCAAATTCAGAACAGTCCAGGTGTTCAATAGGTATAAGTCCTAGTTAAAGTGTTTAAGTGAAATATGTGGACAACTTTAAGGGGCCGTCTATGACTTAAGCCTAATAATAATAATATTCATTTGCATTTGTATTGATTGGATATATATTCATGGTAAAAGAAAAAAAGCAATATAAATTATATTCGATACACACAAGCTAAAAATATATATAATGGGTGATACAAAACTGTATGTTGATATAGTCATAAGAGTGATACAATTGTATTCAATAATCTATCAAGTTATTTACTTGCTTGTAACAAAGTTAAAAGTTGTCGGCGTCTTATCTCTTCAGTGTATTTGTAAAAGTCCTACAGAAATCAGCTTTTGATTCTTTGGTGAAATGAAGTTCAATAATATTTTCGGTGACTAAAGTTTAATAATGTTTTGGGTGACCTGTTTGATCCTAAGAAAAAAGTCGATGATCAGAAAAAGAAAGAAGAAAGACAAATGATATGTCCTCTATTGCGTAATTAACTATTCTATTTGGGCCTTTAGGAGTCTTGCCCATTGTATGAAAGCAAGCTCACTTATCCAACATTTTACTCTGATATATGTATGTATGTATGTGTGTATATATATATATATATGTATATGTATCCGAGTACTATATTTGCATATGATATATGGGTAATGATCCAGCCAGTGTATGGAACAAACTTGTTACCTTTCAATGCTTCTTTAGGCTTAAGTCTTGTTATGATAACTCTCTCATTTTTGCAACCAAAGATTCTCGACTGGTCTCCTTTGATGTTCGGACTAACAAGACGAGGCATCTTGAATTTCAACATGCGGCCTTGAGAAAAGATGCAGAGTGTGACGGTGATTGTGGAGTTTTTTGCTATAAGAGCTTAGTGAAAATTAAACGACGAGACGATGAAGATCTGGACCATTAATCGATCTGTACTTTTTTAATTTTGATACCATGCATGTGATTATTATAAATTTATAATAGGTACTTTTATCGTTTCATTAATAATTTTGGATCAACATTTTCTTGCATCCTTTTATGAGGTACTGGGGTTGAATCCATCAAAAACTATATATGCAACTTTCTTTTCTTCAATTTGAGTATTTAAACTCTCATTAATTAATAACTCCTTTACTTTTAGGTATATTTATTCTTAACCTGTAATTAAGAGAACTATTACTTGGCTAAAGCAAAATTGTCATTTGATTTTACACAGCAGGGAAAGACAACAAGAGTTTAAATAATATCTATTGAGTCCGGCGGTATTTTATAAATAATAAAATAAAATTCTCAACGTCGATAAGTATAATGAAGGGGGGCTTGTAGGTCTTACCTTACCAATCCTAATGAGATAACAAACCTTTACTATTTAATAAGCATGGAGAAAATTAGAGCTAAAGAAAACTAAGTATTCTATGATCATTACAAAGTTTGTATGGTGATATGAAAAATGACGATACTTAAATAATGCAAATATTCAAACGTCAAGAAGAAGATTGAGTTATCTGCCTTCAACTTCTTTTTATTTATAGATGTATGAACTAAAAAAATTAGTGTGCCCATCTAGAGTAACCTAAAGCGAGCTCTCTTGTAATATCGTATAGGTTAACTCTTTTTCTTATCAAAATATAGACGGAAAAGTTATGTGGTTATTCTACGATTGTTGATTTTTAAGAATAAGAAACTAATTGAAAAAACCAGACATATTACATAAATTAAATCTTTAACTTGATTTCAAATTGTAATTCTGACATTTAATTTCGTCAGTGCACAACTAGACACTTTAACTAATCAAAACTTAAATAAAAAAACACTCGAACCCTACCGGGCAAAGTGCATGAAATACACTCAAGTTACGCGCGTAAGATGTAAATTTCAAGGGGCCCAACAGTTCAATAATTTTTCCTTTTTTGCATTATTTGCTGCTCATTGCTAAATATAAGTGGCATTTAATTAATTTTTTTGTTATTGAGAAAAAAAAAACTATAATGAAGTAGTTCTTTTTTTGCCTATATCTATTTTAAGCAATGTGGGGTGAGTATACACTTGTTAAAAGTAAATGCGATTTAAGTCTGAAGGCTCTCGATCAACGACTCCTATACACACTTAGGGGACTCCTTACATTTTCCCTTAGGTGTCAGATTGCTATTTAGACTTGACAAAAATATCTGAAAAAATCGTTTACATTTTATCAAATAATTTTAGTGCATCATTTTTACTTAAAATTTTTTAGCACTCTATGTTTATTGTTTGGCCTCAAAAAAAATTGTAATCATAGTTTGCTACTCACTATGACAATCACAATACACAATGCATCCTTTTTTTTCATCAAGTCTTTCACATCTTCAAGCACATATACACTTTAAAATCCTTTTTTTTTCATCAAGTCTTTCACATCTTCAAGAAAATATACACTTTAGACTAAGGAAAACAATGAAAAATTCATTGATTCTCATGTCTTCCATTTCTACCGGTTGTTCTGAAACAATTTTGTAACCAAAGCATTAGTTTCCTCTAGTGATTCCCATATTGGCTTGAGCATATGACCAACAATAATGCACAATTTTTTTGTATAGTGATAACTATTCATGTATATGAAATCTCAGCACATATTTTGAACAATTTTTCCTTTGATTTGAAGATAAGTAGCATGAAATTTAGAAACTTCGGTTAGAGTTTTTTTTCATAAGAAAGACGAGAAAAGCGTAGTGATTTTTTTTCTTAAAATGAATTCGTTTTCACATTCACCTAATTCTATGTTATAATTTGTTTTTATTATTTTTAAAAAATCTAAGTGAATTTATTTTAGTCGGTTGGCAGCAACTGAGTGGTTTACATATCCATGTTGGAACATTTGTATAACTCGCGTTTTGCTTGGAATATATGAGTGTCCTTTTATTTATATTTTGGATAATTAAATTGCTTTTTTGTGCACCATCAAAGTTAATTTAAGATGAACATTATTAGGACAAGTTATGAAAATGAAGAGGTGTAGTTATAAAGTTGATTTTAAATGAAATAGATTTAAGAAATAATAATTTTAGAAAAATAAATTACAGGTATAGGATATTTTTGTAATTCAACTTTTGACTTAGATTTTTTTCACTTTTAATAATATACATGATGATATGATGTTTGACCAAAATAGTGACGGACTTCATGATGTTATACGTTACTTTTATTAAAATATCTGAAACCAGATCTGATTTTTTTTTCATTTTCTCCGTTCTCTCTTTCTCTCTTCTCCTTTCTTCTTCTCTCTAAACTACCACCAGACGCTGCTGCCCTCCCCGCTGCCCTCCCTGCTGCTCTCCCTGCTGTTGCCACCCTCGCAAGTCCTGGAGCTGCCACTGACGTCCCTATTGTACCGTGACTCCGTTGCCCCTTCATCCTCTCTCTTTTAACTAAATTAAGGTTAGGGTTAGTTTTTTTTTTTTTTAATTTGAGTAAGTTTTGATTTATTAGTTAGTTATTCTATGTAGTTTGTCGAATCTTTTAAAGTTGAACTTAGAATTATTTTATTTTTTTAATAAATTTTAACATAACTTTAAACTAATTAATTAGAACTTAGAACTTCATATTTTCATGTGCTTGAATTTTAGGCTTTTGAACTTTAGTTATACTTAAATTTTCAAATTTCTGTACTCTATCTTAGAAAAATTCAACTTGAATGTCATGAACTTATAACTTGATCATAACTTGTAATTACAACTTAAAAATCAATTATAACTTGAATTTATACCTTAAACTTAGAACTTAAAATTTTGTTGAATTGTAGTCCTAATGAACTAATTACACTAATAAGAGTTTAGAAATCTTGAATTGTATAGGATTTATTTGAAATTAAGTTGTGAACATAATTTAGAAATTTTGAATTGTTCATGAATTTATGAACTTTGGTTTGAACTTCAGAAATCTAGATTAATGGTACTCTTTATGAAGTTATTTAGAAATTATGAATTATTGTAGAATTTATGAACTTAGGTGTTGAACTTAGAAATTTTCATGAAATGTAATTTTTATGAACTGATTAAGTTTTAAACTTTAGAAATTTAGAATTATTGTAGGATTTATGAAATTTTAAGTTGAGAACTTTAAATCTTGAATAGTAGAATTATATACTTAAGTTGTGAACTTTAACAATCTTGATGAATTGTAGTATTTATGATCTAATTAAGCTTAATTTTATGAAATGTTGAATTATTAGTATAATTTATATATAAACTTTAGGTTGTGAATTTCAGAAATCTATATTGAATAGTAAAATTTATAAGCTTAGGTTGTGATTTGTGAACGTTAGAAATTTTGATGAAATGTAGTCTTTATGACCTAATTAAGTTTAAACTTTAGAAATCTTGACTTATTCTAGGATTTATGGATTTTCTAAATCTTGATTTGTAGAATTTATGAACTTTTAGGTTGTGAACTTTAGCAATCTTGATGGATTCTTGTTTTTATGAACAAATTATTAAGCTTAAATTTTAGAAATGTTGAATTATTAACAGTAGGATTTATATATGAACTTTAGAAATATATATTGAGCTGAAGAATTTATGAACTTAGTTGGTAAACATTACAAATTTTGATAAAATGCAGTCTTTATGAACAAATGAAGGTTGAATTTTGTTGATCTTGAAATGTTGCATTTACGAACTTAGGTATACAAATTAACTAAATGTATATAAGTAATTATAGATATATATTGACAATATAAATTATTTTAATCTAGTTAAATTATTAATAAATAATTTATAATCGACTATCTATATTTTTATAGATGGACCATCATTTTTGGATGTGTAACATGTATTATGAAACTGGTAATGGTTTAATAAATGAGTTTGTTGACGGTGTAAGACATTTTTATTGATCATGTACTGACACTTGATATTTTTAAGAATAATGGATTAATTAGATGTCCTTATAGTGCATGTATAGGTGCTTGAAATTTTTAAATCCAAATACACTTATGGTTCATTAGTATCTTTATGAATTTACGCCTAGATATTTTGTATGGGTTGATCATGAAAAATAGATGGATTGAGTGACATGTTTTATAATTTGCTGCCCATGGATGAATATAATATAATATTCTTGAACCACATGGTTTTAAAATTTGCTGCCCATGGATGAATATAATATAGTATTCTTGAACCACATGGTTAAATTAAGATTTTACATGATATGGTTCCACATGATAAGGATCAACATGTTAGACATCAAATTTTTATAAACTTATCAATGATGCTTTCAGAGTTCCAAGGTGGGATGAATTCTGAACAATATTTTGATGAAATTCCTAATGAAAAAGCAAGACGTTTATATGAACAATTTAAAGAAGCTAGTCATCCACTATGTGAAGGGTGTTTGCATACTACCTTCTTAGTTGCATTTAGACTAATCAATATTAAATGAAATTGGAGTGTTCATCATGTGGCTTTGGACTCAAATCTTTTGAGTGACTAGTTAATTCAAAGTTTCACATACCTAAGAACTTCTATCCGAAAAAGATATTGAACTTCTATCAGGCAAAATGATTGCCTTCTAAATTAAAATTGTTGTATGATATGATTTATTGTTGTGTTAATGATTATATGTTATTCTAAAAGACATTGAATTAAAAAATAATTTTCTTTGGGCTCAAATTCTAAATGATGGTCTTTCTTCAACCTATTTTTAACCCCATTGGGCAGGGTGTTCCTTTTCTTAAGAATAAAATAATTAAAATAAGGTTTGACACTGATCTGTGCCTTATTTTATTAGAAATAATTACAAAAAGGGGGACATAAAACAAAAAACCTCCCTTAGTAACACCAAAACACTGGAAGAGATTACATATATAAACTAGAGTAAATTTACACATAAGAAGGTTAACAAGTGATCTTCGAAATTTATAAAAAAAGATCTTTTTGTAAACATTTTTATAAGGTTGTTCATCATAAGTTAATTTGGACTACATAGCTGTAATTTTTGTTCTACGCATTATCTATGAATAGTTCTCGGAGGAATGAAACATATTGTTCTTGAGGAGCTTGATCTTCCCAGGGAAAAATCATGATAGATTGAAGCACCATCCTGCTTTTAATCTTCTCAACAATATTTTTGAGTTTTCGATGAGGTTATTTTTAGGATTGAAATAATTAAACACCAGGCGAAAATTAGTAAAACAAACCTTTTTTTATAAGAGAAAGAACTAGTCAAATATGAAAAAATTGTGTTAGGAAAATTAGCTTGTGGATTCATTGGCTAAATGAAGTTCAATAATAATTAGATAGAATGAGTTCTGTATTTTTTATCCTTTTAAAGTATAAAATATATTCTTTCTCATACTTCCTTCCTCCCATATTATTTTTTCACATTACTTAAAGTAATTGTCCTAAATTATCTGGCAATTTATAAAATCAAGATAGAATTACTTAAAATTATTCCTTTGCCCTTAAAATTAAGTAATTGTTTGAGTAAGACATAAATAGAATAATGTAAAAGAATTAAAGGATAAAGTTAGTAAATAATTTATTCTAAATCCTTAAATGGCTGGTAAAAAGGGAAAAGTATTCAATGTAAATGAGGAGGAGGAAGTAGCATTTAGATTTACATGACTAATTATAGAATAAAATTTAATGTGAGAAATGTAGTCAAAGTATTTTGATTTGCATGACTAAAAGTAGAATAAAATTTAATGATGGTAAAATGAGGATTTTTTTGCTTGTCTGTTTAACAAAGCAAATTGCTGGTTTAATCCCTCCTCATTTCTTTTCATCAGCCCTACTACTATGGATGGTTGTATGGCTAACTCCCCTGAAGATATAGTGAAGGAGATTTTGTTGAGGTGTCCTGTGAAATCGTTGTTGAGATTCAAATGCGTTTGCAAGAATTGGTGCGCTCTTATCAAAACCCCTGAATTTGCTCAAGGACACTTGAAGAATCGCAGCCCCCCACAACTCTTGATTTATGATAATGGTGATATTGATGATGATTGTTGTGCGGAATTCGATATAATACGAGAAAATATGAACGCGAAAAATAAGACAACAGATTTACGTGGTTCACCAATAAATTGGCTACGTCCACGGGATGAACCCAAGTACTATATTTGCATATGATATATGGGTAATGATCCAACCAGGTGTATGGAACAAACTTGTTACCTTTCAATGCTTCTTTAGGCTTAAGTCTTGTTATGATAACTCTCTCATTTTTGCAACTAAAGATTCTCGACTGGTCTCCTTTGATGTTCGGACTAACAAGACGAGGCATCTTGGATTTCAACATGCGGCCTTGAGAAAAGATGCAGAGTGTGACAGCGATTGTGGAGTTTTTTGCTATAAGGAGAGCTTAGTGAAAATTAAACGACGAGAAAATGAAGATCTGGACCATTAATTGATCTGTACTTTTTTAATTTTGATACCATGCATGTGATTGTTATAAATTTATAATAGGTACTTTTATCGTTTCATTAATAATTTTGGATCAACATTTTCTTGCATCCTTTTATGAGGTACTGGCGTTGAATCCATCAAAAACTATATATGCAACTTTCTTTTCTTCAATTTGAGTATTTAAACTCTCATTAATTAATAACTCCTTTACTTTTAGGTATATTTATTCTTAACCTATAATTAAGAGAACTATTACTTGGCTAAAGCAAAATTGTCATTTGATTTTACACAGCAGGGAAAGACAACAAGAGTTCAAATAATATCTATTGAGTCCGGCGGTATTTTATTAATAATAAAATAAAATTCTCAACGTCGATAAGTACAATGAAGGGGGGTTGTAGGTCTTACCTTACCAATCCTAATGAGGTAACAAAGTTTGTATGGTGATATGACAAATGAGGATACTTAAATAATACAAATATTCAAACGTCAAGAAGAAGATTGAGTTATCTGCCTTAAACTTCTTTTTATTTATAGATGTATGACTAAAAAAGATAGTGTGCGCATCTAGAGTAACTTAAAGCGAGCTCTCTTCTAATATCATATAGGTTAACTCTTTTTCTTATCAAAATATAGAGACGGAAAAGTTATGTGGTTATTCTACGATAGTTGATTTTTTAGAATAAGAAACTAATTGAAAAACCAAGCATATTACATAAATTAAATCCTTAACTTGATTTCAAATTATAACTCTGACATTTAATTTCGTCAGTGCACAACTAGACACTTTAACTAATCAAAACTTAAATAAAAAAAACTCGAACCCTACCGGGCAAAGTGCATGAAATACACCCAAGTTACGCGCGTAAGATGTAAATTTCAAGGGGTCCAACAGTTCAATAATTTTTCCCTTTTTTGCATTATTTGCTGCTCATTGCTAAATGCAAGTGGCATTTAATTAATTATTTTGTTATTGTGGAAAAAAAAAACTATAATGAAGTAGTTCTTTTTTTTGCCTATATCTATTTTAAGCAATGTGGGGTGAGTATACACTTGTTAAAAATAAATGCGATTTATGTATGAAGGCTTAGGGGACTCCTTACATTTTCCCTTAGGTGTCAGATTGCTATTTAGACTTGATAAAAATCTCTGAAAAAATCGTTTACATTTTATCAAATAATTTTAGTGCATCATTTTACTTAATAATTTTTAGCACTCTATGTTTATTGTTTGGCCTCAAAAAAATTGTAATCATAGTTTGCTACTCACTATGACAATCACAATACACAATGCATCCTTTTTTTCATCAAGTCTTTCATATCTTCAAGCACATATACACTTTAAAATCCTTTTTTTTTCATCAAGTCTTTCACATCTTCAAGTACATATACACTTTAAACTAAGGAAAACAATGAAAAATTCATTGATTCTCATGTCTTCCATTTCTACAGGTTGTTCTGAAACAATTTTGTAACCAAAGCATTAGTTTCCTCTAGTGATTCCCATATTGGCTTGAGCATCTGACCAACAATAATGCACAATTTTTTTGTATAGTGGTAACTATTCAAGTATATGAAATCTCAGCACATATTTTGAGCGATTTTTCCTTTGATTTGAAGATAAGGAGCATGAAATTTAGAAACTTCGGTTAGTGTTTTTTTTTCATAAGAAAGACGAGAAGAGCGTAGTGAATTTTTTTCTTAAAAATGAATTTGTTTTCACATTCACCTTATTCTATGTTATAATTTGTTTTTATTATTTTTAAAAATCTAAGTGTATTTATTTTAGTCGGTTGGCAGCAACTGAGTGGTTTACTTATCCATGTTGGAGCATTTGTATAACTCGCGTTTTGCTTGAAATTTATGAGTGTTCTTTTATTTATATTTTGGATAATTAAATTGCCTTTTTGTGCACCGTCAAAATTAAAGGCTAAAATTATAAGTTAAAACCAAGTTAATGGTCATATTTATTTATTATGCCTAAAAATAATTATTCAGCCATAAAAAAAATTGTCAGCAATATTTAATTATCAGAAGGCTGAAAATTCTTCCGTCACACTTTTAAAATTAATCGTCAAAAGTTTTACATGATCTCTACCGTTAGTAATTTGTACCGATGTGGTTGCGAGTCAACCATATAGATATCTCATATCATGCGTGGTACCCAAGTCAATCATAAGTAAGTACTAGGTGTGGTACCCAAGCCAATCATGAGAATATCTAATCATGCCATGTGTGGTATCCGAGCTAACCAGCAATACACATCACAATTCCAATTATGAAAACTATAAGAGCCCTTATATTAGTCTTAACCATGAGCTCAAAAGTTGTGGCTCAATAGTTTCAAAATTTGAGAGAGTTTTGATTTATACATATTTTTATCAGAAAAGAATTTTCAATTAGAAACTAAAGTTCAAATGAACACAAAATATTCTAACTATAATTTCAACAATTTTCTTTTTTTGGGGGGCAAAATAGATTAAACAAAGTTGGTTGAATCTCGTTATTTTAAGACAAATAAGTCTTTTTCTTAAGAAGTGAAATTTTAGCTGGTTCTTTTTAAAAAATTGATGACCCCATTTTTTTAAAAAAAAATAATAATTTCAAAAATGACAAGTCAACAAGACTTTTACATAACAAGCTAGTGCATTCCTTTCTCTTAGGACAAGATTGTACGGGGTAAAGACTATCAAATAATCAAATTTATAAGGGTAGTCAAAATTTCTATTTAATTTAGGGTGTTCAAAATAAAAAGCTAAATTTTAGGATATTTAGCTCAAAATAAAAAATAAATATGAAGATTTCTGATTTATTAAGATCTAAATTCTTCCTATTCACATATATAATGAATGCATTAATGCCCACATAAAGAAATTAATTAAAACAGTCAACATATTTTCTAATATAAACGAAGTAGGAATTAAAGCAATTTTGTCTCTAAATCCCCCGGGCCTCTTCTAATTTTTCCCTTTTGTATAATACTCCTCATCTTCTCCCTAAAATAATTAAAATGAAGAGACAAGATGGTGTATCAATATTTCAATGCATTTATTGTAAAAGAAGGTTTATTCAAGCAAATCAATAACAATCCGTACAAGGTATCACTTTAAAGATGGTTGGGTTACAGGAACTCCCCAAAGAAAATTTTTTGTTTTATTTTTTTATTTTCAACATGATTTCACTCTCATCTCATCAATTCCCCAATAAGTCTCTGATTCAGCAAATGCTCAACAATTGCCTATATCTCTAGCTTCTTCTAGCAGAGGCCGACCACAAGTCCCTAGGCATCAAGGCTTCGTGATGCAAACACTCTATGTAGGTTCAAGGCTTCTCTTACCAAAGAGGAGGAAGATGTTATTTTGATTCTTGGTGATTTTCCGAAAACAAGTTTGTTCATTAATTTTACTTGCTTCATATTTTAATTCCTTCACCACTAAAAAAGATTTCATGTTTTTCTAGTCTTTGTCTGTTATTTATTTATGTTGATATATTCACTGATAGAATTTTATGAGTCATGATAATATGATAGAGGTAAAGTGATAGTGAGGATGAGGGTTTCCACCCCTAGTTTTTTACTCTTATGTCATTCTTTTAATTTTCTTAGTTGTCATTTGACTTTCAATTTGAATTATTAACAATAAGATTTGAAACTACCAACAATATTATTTTGTCACAAGAAAAAGAATCAAGAAAGCAAAGCATTGAGGTGGAGGTAATTCCAAACAAGAATTTAGAAGCAGCATTCATGTTTGAAACTACTACAATATTTGATAATAGGGATTAAAAATTGCGATATAATTTTCGAGATATACTCTACTTTGAGATGTTTGGTTTTCAATGACATGTATTGTTATAGTTGTGGTTTTGAATGTAATTCTCAAATTATTAGTACTGAAGCTTTTGCTTAAGTATTAAACAAGGTTGGCTCATTGTATGGATGCCATGATTCATTTTAATCAAATTCTCATGTTTGGTTGGTTTAAATCTTTTAGAAAGTGTTTTTCAAATTTACTTATTTTCATTAAATTAAGGATAATAAATTTCCTTCAAAAATTGGAAAAAAGATTTTCAAAACTCTACTTTATCCTTCAATTATAATCTTTTAAAAATTTTAATAACTACTTATTTATATTAAAGAAAAAATTCAAATTTTTTAAAATTTAAAATTTTCTTATTCTATTAAATTTTAATTTTTTTTAAATTTTCTTATTTTTTAAAATTCAAATATTCTTTTATCCTACAAGCAAACCAACCCCAGCCTCCCCCCCCTCCCAACCCCCACACAGAAGAAGTTAAAAAATCATTTTTCTTTTAATATTTCAAACTCATCCAACCCCCTCCCCCACAAAAAAAAATAATATTTTAGGGTTATAAACATATTTGTGTTATAGTGAATGTCTAATTATGTGGAGTCCTTGTAGGATATGGTTAGGAATCCTACTTGGGGACCAAGTAAGGTTTTCCCTATAAATAAAGGGTTTTCCTTCATTGTAAAGAAGATTTGTGAAAGATCTATGAATCCTGAATATACTGGGAAGAGAAATAAGAAGTCTTTTCTCTTCTCCCTACTTTCTTCTTCTTCTAAATTTATATAGTTTCATAACACGTTATCAGCACGATTGTTCTATTCTTAAAGAATTATGAAGAAGATGGGAAAAGTGCAAAAGAGATCTTGCATAAGTTATGCAATAAGATTCTTAAATCCTCAAGGTATGATTTATCTTTATGTTATAATTATTTATGTGACAGATCTGGAGGTACCATCTAAAGTAAGTATTTAAAGAGACTTGTTGACTTTTTATACGTTTAATTTTATTCAATTGGGAAGACAATTTCTTAATTTATTTTAATAATTGAATAAGCACAATTTAGTGAAAGGTATGTTTTCAACCTTTATATGAGCCTTGAGGTATGTGATCTATTAAGCAATATTTATTAACTACTATTGTTGATTATAAGAATTCAATAATATCAATTCTGTGTGTAATTATAATGTATGATCATATTAATGGTCATCAAAAGTTGTAAAATTATAATTATTTTGAAGGCTTGAGGTTGAGCCTCATTGTGGATAAGACGATAGATTTAAGTTTTATCGCACCAAAAGAATAAGACGATGGATTTATGTCTAATCGCACAAAGAGGGTAAGACATTGGGTTAAAGTCCTGATGCACCATGATGATAAGATATTGGGTTCAAGACCCGTCGATTTATGACCTAAGACACTTTTATATGGATAAGACATTGAATTTGAGTCTTAATGCACCATATTGATGATATAATAATGACTAAAGAAAAACTAATGTGTTTTAGATGAAGGGTCATGAAATTTATTGAATTTACTCCATTACAAAAGTGAATGTGGTATTAGTGCATAATATGTCTGAAAGAAGACAAGTGATTGAATAATGCACATAAATATGGAACGAGGTACTAAAGCTATCATAATTTGATAAGCTCACATGTTTGTGTTCCATTCGTGAAGAATGAGAACTTCTGATAAATGCTAAAATATGGATCCATTCTCTAAGGGGAATGAGGTGTAAGCCACCATGCTAGGCATGAGAAAGATTCCGACCTTGGTCAATGATGTGGTATCACCAAGAATGTCTCTAAGAAAACATGTATTATAGAAAAGTTTCATGTTTTATCTTCGGGCTTGTATTGGACAAGAATTAATGTAATTGAGGCACATTCTATGGTAAATAAGAAGTTTACTAATTTCAGTAATTTCTTAGTTTGACACGATTGTCTGGGACATCGTTAGTCTATAATGTTTTGACGAATTATGGAAAATTAAAATGGACTTTCATGGAAGAAACTAAAAATTCTTTTAAATGGTGAATTTTCTTATACTACTTGTTAGCCAGGCAAGTTAATTGTGAGACCATCATAAACGAAAGTTGAGATTGAATTCTCTGCGTTCTAGGAACGTATACAGATATTTGTGGACCTAGTCATCCATCTAATGGATTGTTTAGATACTTAATGGTCCTAATAAATGTTTCTTCTATATGGTCTCATGTGTTATTATTATTATTTTACGCAACTTGATGTTTGCAAAAATGTTGGCACAAATAATATGTTTACATGCACAATTTTCTTCAGATTAGTTCATTCAATGATGGAATCACGACTCACCTAAAGGGTAAAGTAATTGATAAGAAATAAATCTAAAAATTACTCTTGGAGTAATAAAATTGAAATTTACTCATATAATAGTAAATCAGGAATTTACTAAAGCAAAAGGCAAATGGCGTAGTAAACTTGGAGTTTACGAGTACTACTAATTTTATTAGTTGGCATGAATAATTTGGTCATCCCAAAGATGTGCATACTGAGTAATGGACATACATTGAAAAACTAGAAGATTCTTCCAGAATTCTTTACGCTGCTTGTTCTCGTGATAAAGTTGATTGGATCAACTAAAGTTGAGACTAAATCCCTAAATTTGTAAAAGGTGAATATGGGTCATTTACCTATCAAGTGATATGATAAAAAGATGCATCAATAGGATAATCACATGTATTTTTGTTGTCAACATGTAGTTTGACATTCACAAAATTGTTTGTGCAAAAATAATTGAGTTAAGAGCACAATTTCAGAATATGTAATCAAGACAATTTATCTTGATAATATTGATAAATACTCAAGATGATGTGACACTAAATGTCTCAAATAGTAAAATCATTGTTTATGAAAATAAAGCTTCCTATGTCTATATGAAATACGATATTGCATACAAAAGTAATTGTATGCATCAGACCGATAAATTTTGATCAAATTTTCTTTCAATTGATTTATGGTCGGGGACCAAATATTTTTCATCTGATTATTTTGATATGTGGTATATAATCAATGAATATACATTGATGCACAATGATTGATTCTCCAAAGATTGAGATTTATGTTAGTTTAACATAAAGGGGAGATTAGAAGCAACACAAGAGTTGTAAATACTCTTATTGGATGTTCCTTAAGGATAGAGTCTACGACATGCATTAAACATGATAGACTAATCAATTCTAAATAAAATAATCCTTGAAAAAGGGGTAGGATCAAAGAATCAAAATGATCAGAATAAGAATATAATGTGCTCTTGGAGAGCCTACGACATAACACTTTATGAAACCTCATGAGAGGGGTAGCTACCTAAAAATAATGAAGTGATGAGATCTCAACAAGTTTTGTCGTATTGTGAATCGATACAAAATGGTATATCGTTGACGATATCTTTGATACCATCGTGCGCAATATTGTAAAAGTTATGAGGATATGAATTCTACATCTATTAAAGCATGCTTGTGTAGAAATAATTATCAAGTGAAAAGTGGACTGATGCATCTTGGTAAGCGTAAAGCTCATTTGACTTGCAATCTAGGCACTAGAAGATGTCATACATCTAATTTGAATGTTGTTACTTGACAAAATTAAATATCCAATGGGTTCAAAATCTAAAGCATATACAAGTTTTTGGAAAACTTGTTTATCATCCTCATAAGGATTAAATAGATTCAAAATTCATAGAGCATATTATGCAAGTTGATGACTAGAATTGAAACTCTTGACAATAGATTATTTGCTTAAAGAAGTTGAAGTAAGGAACTTGCAGAAATCTTTGACCCTGAAGGGAAGATTTATAAAAGCAGATAGAAGAAAGCATACTTCGTCAAGGTTTTTCTACACTCATAAGCTCCTAAGAATGGTGATATCAACATGCAAGAGGTCTGTTCAAGTAATATTATTGTTGATTTATTCACCAAGTCTCTACCAACTACAACTTTCAAGAAGATGATGCTCAAGATTGGAAAGCGAAGATCCAAGTCTCTTGATGTTCTCATAAGGGGGAGTTAATACGCGATGTACTCTTTTTCCCTCACAAGGTTTTGTCCCACTGGGTTTTTCTTGTAAGGTTTTTAATGAGGCATCCATAATGCGAATTATTAGATATGTGTACTCTTTTTCCTTCACTAGATTTTTTTCCCACTGGGTTTTATCTAGTAAGGTTTTAACGAGGCACATAATCTATCGACATTCAAGGGGAGTGTTATAAACATATTTGTGTTATAGTGAATGTCTAATTATGTGGAGTCCTTGTAGGATATGGTTAGGAATCCTACTTGGGGACCAAGTAAGGTTTTCCCTATAAATAAAGGGTTTTCCTTCATTGTAAAGAAGATTTGTGAAAGATCTATGAATCCTGAATATACTGGGAAGAGAAATAAGAAGTCTTTTCTCTTCTCCCTACTTTCTTCTTCTTCTAAATTTATATAGTTTCATAACATGTAGAAAAATATTTCAAGTTTTTATAATTTCATTTTTATCTCATTGCATACCCTAAGCACATNCAAAAAAAAAAAATAAGCCACTTCTACCCCTAAACCCCCCCTCCCTCCCTCGACCACGTCAATATTTTTGAAATATATTTTAGGATCGGAAGTTTGGGTTAGGACCTGGGTCTGATTTTCGAACAATCGTCGGAGTCGTGTCCAAGTTCGGGTGTTAGGGTCTAGCCCTAGATTGATTATCGATTTTGTAGTCCCAAGCCAAAAATAAAAAAATATTTTTTAGAAAATATTCTTCATTCACTAACCAAACAATAAAAAAATATTATATTCACCAACCAAACATGAGAAAATATGTTAGAAATTCACTTGTTTTCCAAGATAACATTTTCCAGGAAATTTTTTTTTATTAAAAATATTTTTCTTCATACCAAACACACCCTTGATAGAGAAGCTTTGCATGAATTCAAGACTGCAACTCTTGTTTGATAAATTCTTATTAGGTTAATAGAATTTATTGGCTTAATTGATCTCTTGATGTCATCCAAACTACACCCTTTTACGGGATTAAAGCGGTCCATTGCAAATTATAGTAACCCAACTAGTTTGATGTCAAATTCCATAATAAGTAGTGTTGTTAGATATTTGCTATATTTTGCTCTCGAAATTCTAATTAGTAATTACTATTGAAAAAATGAGTTTTTTAAAGGAGAAATACTAACTACTTTAAGTACTTAAATTTCAATCAATAATAAAGATGAATTAGAGTTACAAATCTTAGATATTTTAACTCGAACAGATATTTTACTATAAACTCAAGCAGATGTGTTCATTGTTCAAAGCTGATGAATCTATCAGTCTCTTAAAGTATCTCGGCCCAATTAAGAGAATATAACCCTAAGTTCTTAATTATCGGCACTTGGGTGTCAAACTAATTTGTCCATTTATCAAAATCCTCAGGTTAGCTATCCTCTCTCGAGCTCATGCTATTAGATGGAGGTTGATATCCCCAAATCCATGTAGATGATCCTTTTTCTGAATCTATACTTCTTTTATCAAGCAAGTTAGAATATATGCAAGTTCTTGATGTTTACCATCATTAAAAATATAATATTTAGCAAAGAATGTTAATACACAATGATCACCCTTCATAAAAAGATATTATTGTAAAAAAATGTATTTCACTAGTCCCATTTTAAATTTTAATTTCCACGGCCCTAGTGATGTGTTTAAGTTGCATAACCCTGGTTATGAGTTTATCTACTCATAACTAGCCGTAAACAACAATTATCATAATGTAAACTACTAAATAACATTAATGTAGAAGTTATTCCTTTCTATTAGGACAAGATTGTACGAAATAAAAACTATCAAATAACCAAATTTACCGCGGTAATTAAAATTTCTAATTATTTTAAGGGGTTCTAAATAAAACTCTAATTTTAGGGTATTTAGCCCAAAATAAAAAATAAATATGAAGATTTCTATTTATTAAGATCTATTTCTTCTTATTCACATATATAATAAATTCACTAATGCGACATAAAGAAAACATTTAAAACAGTCAACATATTTTCTAATATAAACAAAATAGAAATCAAAACAACTTTATCTCCAAGTCAACCCCCCGCCCCCTCTATTCTAATTTTTCCCATTTGTATAAATACTCCTCATCCTCTCTCCTAAACAACGAAAGTAAAAGTAACGAAAATGAAGATACAAGATGTTGTATCAATATTTCAATGCATTTATTGTGAAAGAAGGTTTTATTCAAGCCAGGCAATAGCAACCCACATAAAATTTCACTTTAAAGATGGTTAGATTAAAGGAACCCTCCAGCAAATTTTTGTTTCATTTTTTGATTTTCAACATGATTCCACTCTCATTTCATCAATTCCTCAACCCACTGCTGATTCTACATGTGCTCAACGATTCCCTCCACCACTAGCTTCTTCTAGTAGAGGCCAACCACAAGTCCCTAGGCATCAGTTGAGGCTTCATGATGCGGACACTCTATGAACGTTCAAGGCTTCTCTTAACAAAAAAGAGGAAGAGGTTATTTTGATTCTTCGTGATTTTCCGAAAACAAGTTTGTTCGTTAATTTTTACTTGCTTCATTTTTTTTAATTCCTTCACCATTAAAAAACATTTTATGTTTTTCCAGTCTTTGTTTTTATTTATTTATGTTGATATAATAATTGATTGAATTCATGAGCCATGATGATATGATGGAAGTAAAGTAATAGTGGGGAGGAGGGTTTCTACCCTAGTTTTTTACTCTTATGTCCTTCCTTTTAATTTTCTTAGTTGTCATTTGGTTTTCAAATTTGAATTATTCTAATAAGATTTTGATATAAAAATAATTTTTCATTTGTTTTAATTCGATTATGTTACATTGCTTTTTATCCTATTTTAAAATATTTATTATTTATTTCATTTTTGTGACTCTAAAATTTTTACTTTCACATAAAAATAGTACTCCTTACTAATTTTGTTCAATGAAATATATTCCTATTTCGTGGTCATGTATCTTTTTGTCTGATTAAGAAAGGGAAAACATTTATTCAATGCAACTAAATCTAATTTAATAATTGATAAGAGTATTATTTTGTCACAGGAAAAAGAATCAAGAAAGCAATCACTGAGGTGGAGGTAATTCCAAACAAGAATTAAGAAGCAACATTCATGTTTGAAACTACCAACAATATTCGATACTATGGATTAAACATATGATATAATTTTTGAGCTATACTTTTACTTTGAGATGTTTGGTTTTCAATGACATGTATTGTTATAGTTGTGGCTTTGAATGTAATTCTCAAATTACCAGTAATGAAGTTTTTGCTTAAATTAAACAAGGTTGCTTTATTGTCTGGAGGCCATGATTCATTTTAATCAAATTCTCATGTTTGGTTGGTGTACATGTTTTCGAAAGTGTTTTCCAAATCTACTTATTTTTATCAAAAGGAAAATGACTTTCCATGAAAAATTGAGGGAAAACATTTTCAAAACACTAGTTTATCGTTCAATAGTAGTCTTCTAAAATTTTCAATTACTATTCATTTAAATAAAAGAAAAAGTTCTTATTTTTAAAATTTCAAATTTTCTTATTTTTAAATTTCAAATATTCTTTTACACCTACACGCAAACTAACCCCAACCCCCCCCCCAAAAAAAAAAAACCCCTCCTCCCCCAATCCACAAACAAAAAAAGTTAAAAAATCATTTTTCTTATAATATTTCAAATTTTAAATTATTTTAACCTCATCAAACCCCTTCACCCACAAAAGAAAAAAAATTTAGAAAAATATTTCAAATTTTTAAAATTTTATTTTTATCTCATTCCATACCCTAAACCCATTACCCCCCCCCCC
>NC_028646.1:3781526-3785584 GCF_001406875.1 Solanum pennellii
GAAAAGAGACCTCGTGAGGTCTCTTTTCTAGGTCTCTTTTTGGCCTTTTTTTAGTAGTGATTGAGGAAAATTCAATCCAGATTAGTAAGGGTAAAGTAGTCTTTTAACCTTACTATTTCCTTATTTGTTTTAATGGTTTATTAAAGACAAAATTAAGCCTTAAGTCAGTTTTTAGAAGATTGAATATTCTTAGAGCTTGGGAGAAAAGAGAAGAGAAGAAGGAAAAATGAGAGAAGACCAAGATTTCGCTAAGATCGTTGAGTGAATTTCGTCGGGGGTGATCCCTTGTGAGATCTTTCTGTGATGAGTTCTTCCACCCACACAATTATATGTTTAATTCAACACAATTAGAATATATTGAATAATGAACATTGAAGTTCTTGATGAAAAATCGTTGAATTCTTGTTGGTTGAGTTGTAGTATACCTTGGGTTGTTTGATTCGTGTTTCTGGGTTGTTTTACGAGTCTAAACTATTGGGTATTGAGGATTTTAGTGATCCTAAGTGTTTGGTTGATATCCATGGGAGCTTATAAGGTTTAGAATTTAAAATCAGAGAAGAAAAACCAGAAATCCCGTTTGACAAGCCCTAGGGCGCCGCGCCTGCCAGAGCCCCTCAGGGCAGTCTCTGTCTGACAGAGTCTGGCGCTCCGCGCCAGCTAGAGCCTCTCGGGACAGCCTCTATCTCCCCATGCCTCTCAGAGCGCTAGGGTCACTTGGAGATCTCATTTTTCCCATCTTTTCGTACGAGTTCCTAAGGGATGTACCTACAATTCCTTGTTGATTCCAACACTTTAAAGTACATCTAAAAGTCATGAAATCATCCATAAACATGAGGTCATGGTCCTTGAATCAATAATCCAATTCAAGGAAAGTTAAGATCAAAGTCAAAAAAGTTAAGAGTCAAGTTTAAAAGTTAAGAAGCAAGTCAAAGTGAGTTCTTACAAGTTTTCAAGATTCTTAAACAAACATGTTTACTTTGTTTTAAGGCTCAAGCCACAAGTTGAGCAAAGAGTAATGAGTTGAGTTTAAATCTCAAAAGTTATAAGGGAACTAAGTATTCCCTAAGAGTTAAATTTCAAGTAAAGCAAAGAGCAAAGAGTGAGTTTATTTCTCAAAAGCTATAAGGGAACTAAGTAGTTCTTAAGACTTACAAATGTTTTCACATTTTGAGAAAGAAAGGAAGCTAGACTTCTACGGATCTTTTGGCTAGTTTTAGAAAATGAGAATTATTATTTCCAAGAGAGTTTTTAAAGCTAAGTTTGAGTAACCTCAAACTAGAGAAGAAGTTGTTTTAAAAACATATGAGCTAAGTATTTTGGGAGTAGCATTGAGCAACGATAAGGAGACACGAGTCCATACCAACTCAAGTCTTCATAAACCATGTAGTCAGCATGGACAGATAAACGATCATACTTTTTAGATGAATCCTTAGTGCTTTTTTAGCATAGACTAGTGGGTTCACTTAGTAGTTCAGGTTCTATACCGACAGCAAGGTATACAACGGTTCATTTGCAACGTGAGGTAAGACGTTGCACCATCACTTAGACTCATAGTGATGATTTTCAGTTAGAGAATGTCCCATAAAAACTATATTACTTTCATATATAAGTAAAGTTGAGTTTATTATTGCATTACCTTTAATGAACTAAGTGTATAAACTGTTTTACAAGCTTTATATATATTGCATGTGTCTTTACTGCTTTATATTGAGTTATAACTTCTTGAGTTGAGCAAAGCCAGATGTAAGTTCATTCTTAATCACTTCAAGCTTAGTAGTTGTTGTTTAGTATCCCAACTCGCATGCTCGTACTTGTCCTGAATCGTCTTATGATGCAGACACAGGTAACCAGGATCAACATCCAGTGCCTCGTTGATCCAGCTTGAGCATTCATAGTCAGTGGTGATCCTCTTTGCATCCGGAGAACTTTTTAATTGCTTTTCTTTCGTATTCTTTTTATAGATTCTTGTGGGGTTTTTCTCAACATTCATCTTATTAGTAGTAGAGGCTTCATAGACAGGCAGATAGTAAGACAATTCAGTTTTAGTCTCTTTTATCTTGCATGTGAGATGTTTTTAACTTTGAGACTTAAGTGTCATTTTGGCCAAGATAATTATTTAAAGTATTTTCTCATGAGAATGTTCTAGCTTTATACTTGAGTTAAGTTAAGTCTTCCGCTGAGTTAAGTAAGTCAGGCCAAGGGTTCGCTCAAGGCCATCAATGATCGTCGGGTGCCGGTCACGTCCAAGGTGTAGGCTTCGGGTGTGACAAAGATTACACGAGTTAAAAATTATCAAATAACCAAATTTATAGGTTAGTTAAAATTCTAATTATTTTAGGGGGTTCTAAATAAAATGCTAATTTTAGGGTGTTTAGCCAAAAATAAAAAATAAATATGAAGATTTTTCATTTATTAAGATCTAATTTATTCTCATTAACATATATAATAAATGTACTAATGCCACATAAAGAAATTCATTAAAATAGTCAACATATTTTCTAAAATAAATAAAAATAGGAATCAAAACAATTTTACCTCTTCTAATTTTCCCCTTTTTTATAAATACTCCTCATCCTCTCCCCAAACTAACAAAAATAAAAGCAATGAAAATGAAGAGACAAGCTGGTGTATCAATATTTCAATGCATTTCTTGTGAAAGAAGGTTTTATGCAAGCCAATAAACCATACAAGGTGTCACATTAAAGATGGTTGGGTTAAAGGACCCCCCCTAAAGAAAACTTTTTATTTTATTTTTTGATTTTCAACATAATTCCAGTCTCATCTCATCAATTTCCCAACCTGCCGTTGATTCTGCAAATGCTGAACAATTTCCTCCATCTGTAGCTTCTTCTAGTAGAGGCCAACCACAAGTCCCTAGGCATCATTTGAGGTTTCATGATGCGAACACTCTATGTACGTTCAAGGATTCTCTTAACAAAGAGGAGGAAGAGGTTATTTTGATTATTCGTGATTTTTCAGAAACAGATTTGTTCATTAATTTTACTTGCTTCATCTTTTTAATTCCTTCACAACAATAAAAACATTTCATGTTTTTTTCAGTCTTTTGTCTATTATTTTTTATATTGATACTTTAACTAATCGAATTCAAGAGTCATATATATATATATATATATATATATATATATATATACACACACATATATATACACACACACACACGCACGCACGCAGCACGCATGCACCCACACACCCACCCGCACGCACACACGCACGCAGCACGCACGCACGCACCCACAAACCCACACACCCACCCGCACGCAGCACGCACGCACGCACGCGCACACACACACAATTTTTGTGACAGTTCGAAAATTTTTACTTTCAAATAAATATACTACTCCGAACTAATTTGTTCAACTAAATATATTCCTATTTCATGGTCATGTATCTTTTTGTCTGATTAAGAAAGGGAAAATATTTATTCAAATGTAACTAAATCTAATTTAATAATTGATAAGAGTATTATTTAGTCACAGGAGAAAGAATCAAGAAAGCAAAGCACTGAGGTTGAGGTAATTCCAAACAAGAGTTCAGAACCAGCATTCATGTTTGAAACTACCAACAATATTTGATAATATGGATTAAACTTATGATTATACTTTTACTTTGAGATGTTTGGTTTTCAATGACATGTATTGTTATAGTTGTGGTTTTGAATGTAATTCTCACATTATTTGTACTGAAATTTTTGATTAAATATTAAACAAGGTTGGTTCATATTCTTGAGGTCATGATTCATTTTAATCAAATTCTCATGGTTGGTTAGTTTAAATGTTTTAGAAAGTGTTTTCCAAATCTACTTGTTTTTATTAAATAAAAGGAAAATTATTTTTCTTAAAAAATTAGGAAAAATATTTTCCAAAACTCTACTTTATCGTTCAATTATAATTTTTTCAAAATTTTAATTACTATTCATTTAAATTAAAGAAAAATTTCATATTTAAAAAATTCATATTTTTTTCAAAATTTAAAATTTGAAATATTTCTTATTTTTTAAATTTCAAATATTATTTTAGCCCTACGCCCAAATCAACCCC
>NC_028646.1:3786131-3790187 GCF_001406875.1 Solanum pennellii
CCACCCCTCCCTCTCCTCCATCCCCATTGGTCACCCCGTCAAAATTGGATTATGAAAATATTTCAAATTTTAAAATTTCATTTTTACAACAACCCCTTACCCCCTCCCCTGCCACCGTTCGTCAAAAAAATTTGAAAAGAAAATTATTTTTGAAAAGTATATCAATTTTTTTTAAAATAATTACGCCATTACTACTCCTCAGCCCCTTCCCCCCCCCCTCTCCCTCCACCCTGTCAATATTTTTGAAATATATTTTAGGATTGAAAGTTTGGGTTAGGTACTGGGTCTGATTTTCGAACAATTGTCAGAGTCGTATCCAAGTTCGGGTGTTAGGGTCTAGTCCTAGCTTGATTATCGAAGTTGATTTTCGACTCATAAATTATTTTTCTAATGAGTATTTTGTAGTCTCAAGCCAAAAATAAAAATACTTTCTAGAAAATATTCTTCACTCACCAACCAAACAATAAAAATTTATTTTCTATTCACCAACCAAACATGAGAAAATATGTTAGAAATCCACTTGTTTTTTCAAGAAAACATTTTCTAGAAAACTTAATTTCAATTAAAAATGTTTTTCGTCACACCAAACACACCCTTAACAGAGAAATTTTGCATGAACTCAAAATTGTAACTCTTGTTTGATAAACTCTTATTAGGATAATGGAATTTACTTGGAATAATTGATCTCTTGATGTCATCCAAACTATACCCTTTTACGGGATTAAAGCGGTCGATTGCAAAATATAGTAATCCAACTAGTTTGAGATCAATAGTAAGTAGTGTTGTTAGATATCTTTTATGTTTGGCTATCGATATTCTAATTAGTAATTACTATTGAAAAAATTGAGTTTTTTTTTATAAAGGAGAAATGTTGTCTACTTTAAGTACTTGAACTTTAATAAATAATAAAGATGAAATGGTGTTACAATTCTTCGATATCCGAACTCTAACAGGTATTTTACTATCAACTCATGCAGGTGTGTTCATTGTTCAAAGATGATGAATTTATAAGCCTCCTAAAGTATCTGACCAATTAAGAAATATCACCTTAAGTCATTATTGGCACTGGGTGTCAAACTAATTTGTTCATTTATCAAAAACCTCAGGTTTGCTATCCTCTCGAGCTCAAGCTAATAGATGGAAGGTTGTATCCCCAAATCCATGTAAATGATGTTTTTTCTGAATCTAAACCTCTTATATCAAGCAAGTTAGAATATATGCAAGTTCTTGATGTTTAACTCCATTAAAAATATAATATTTAACAAAAAACCTTAATACACAATGATCACCCCTTCATAAAAAGATATTATTGTAAAAAAATTGTTTCACCATTTTAATTTTAAGTTCCATGACCCTAATTATGAGTTTAAGTTTCATAACCCTAGTTATGAGTTTATCTACTCATAACTAGCCGTAACCAACAATTATCATTATGTAACTACTAAATAACATTAATGTAGAAGTTATTCCTTTCTCTTGGGATAAGATTGTACGAGTTAAAAATTATCAAATAACCAAATTTACATGGGTAGCTAAAATTTCTAACTATTTTTTAGGGGTACTAAATAAAAAGCTGATTTTAGGGTGTTTAGCCCAAAATAAAAAAAATAAATATGAAGATTTCTGATTTATTAAAATTTAATTTCTTCTTATTAACATATATAATAAATGTACTAATGCCACATAAAGAAATTAATTAAAATAGTCAACATATTTTCTAATATAAACAAAATAGGAATCAAAATAATTTTATCTCCAAAACTCCCCCACCCACACCCCCGCCTCTTCTAATTTTTCCCCAATCTATAAATACTCCTCGTCCTCTCCCAAAAACAACGAAAATAAAAGCGACGAAAATGAAGAGACTTGATGGTGTATCAATTTTTCAATGCATTTATTGTGGAAGAAGGTTTTATTCAAGCCAAGCAATAGCTGCCCATACAAGGTGTCACTTTAAAGATGGTTGGGTTAAAAGAACTCCCAAAAGAAAATGTTTTGTTTTTTTTATATTTTCAACATGATTTCACTCCCATTTCATCAATTCCCCAACCTGCCGCTGATTCTGCAAATGTTGAACGGTTTCCTCCATCTCTAACTTCTTCTAGTAGAGGCCAACCACAAGTCCCTAGGCATCATTTGAGGATACCTGATGTGAACACTCTATGTGTGTTCAAGGCTTCTCTTAACAAAGAGGAGGAAGAGGTTATTTTGATTCTTCGTGATTTTCCGGAAACAGGTTTGTTCATTAATTTTACTTGCTATCTTTTTAATTTCTTGACCACTAAAAAACATTTCCTGTTTTTCCAGTCTTAGTCTATTATTTATTTATGTCGATATATTAACCGATCGAATTCATGAGTCATGATGATATGATGGAGGTAGAGTGATAGTGGGGCGGAGGGTTTCCACCCTAGTTTTTTACCCTTATGTCCTTTCTTTAATTTTTTTAGCCGTCATTTTGATTTCAAATTTTAATTATTAACAATAAGATTTTGATATAAAAATAATATTTCTTCTGTTTTAATTTGATTATATTACATTACTTTTTATCACACACACACACGCACGCGTATGCACGCACGCGCACACACACGCGCATGCACGCACGCACGCACACACAAAAAAAATAGTACTACTATCTAAATTTGTTCAACTAAATATATTCCTATTTGATGGTCATGTTTTGTCTTATTAAGTGAAAATATTTGTTCAATGCAACTAAATCTAATTTAATAATTGATAAGATTATTATTTTGTGACAGAAAAAAGAATCAAGAAAGCAAAGCACTGAGGTGGAGATAATTCCAAACAAGAATTTAGAAGCAGCATTCATGTTTGAAACTATCAACAATATTTGATAATATGGAATAAACATATGATATAATTTTTGAGTTATACTTTTACTTTGAGATGTTTGGTTTTCAATGACATGAATTGTTATAGTTGTGGTTTTGAATGTAATTCTCAAATTACTAGTAATGAAGTTTTTTCTTAAATATTAAACAAGGTTTGTTCATTGTCTGGAAACAATGATTCATTTTAATCAAATTCTAATGTTTGATTGGTTTGAATGTTTTAGAAAGTGATTTTCAAATCTACTTGGTTTTATCAAAGTTAAGGAGCACGACTTTCCTTGAAATTTTGAGAAAAGCATTTTCAAAAATCTACTTTATCTTTCAATTATAATCTTTTAAAATTATCAATTACTATTCATTTAAATTTAAGAAAAAACTCAAATTTAAAAAATTTAAAATTTTCTTATTTTTTTAAATTTTTCTTATTTTATAAATTTCAAATATTCTTTTACCCCTACACGCAAACCAACCCTAGCCTCTCCACCAACCCCCAAAAAGAAGAAGTTAAAAACATCATATTTTACATTTTAAAATTATTTTGACCTCATCCAACCCCTACCCCCACAAAAAAGTATTTTATAAAATGTTGACACCCAATTTTGGCCTAACATTTTAAAAATTTGTGATTTTGGAGCTTTATTTATTTAATAGCAAATTTTGGTCCGATGATTTTAAAATTCATACATTTTGAGTCAAATACAAAAAAAAAAATCTGTCTTTCCCACATTGTCACTCAAACAATTTTCAATTTTGCAATAGTCTCACGTCGGTATTTTATCCTTTTTGAGGATTTTTGGGTTTCTATATAAACCCACTTCATTTAATATTTTAAAGGAGGATTTGGAGGGGAAAACACAAGAATACTCATAAAATTTTGAGAATTCTTGGTTCCCATAGTTCAAAAATTTTTAAGTGTTTTTGTGGTTTTTCGAGTTGAGGAGGTGGAGTCGTCTTCTTCAAACTCGTAGTTCCGGTTCGCCGCCCAGAACCAGGTAAATTTTTTTTCTTAGCCTTGTTTTATTTAATTCCCAGCTCTTTTATGTTTTCTGTTTATTATATGTAGCTTGTTTTGTTTTTTTAGTTTAATGTAGTTCTAAAAGTCAATTAATATTTGTGTTTATTGTAGTTTTAATATTAGCATTATTTTACGATTTGATGTTTATTTATTTATTATTATTATTATTTTAAAATTGTTAGTCAA
>NC_028646.1:3790546-3792842 GCF_001406875.1 Solanum pennellii
AAACCCCGGCAATATTTTTGAAATATATTTTAGGATCGGAAGTTTGGGTTAGAACTTGTATTTGATTTTCGAACAATCATCAAAGTTGTGTCCAAGTTCGGGTGTGAGCGTCTAGTACTAGATTGATTATCGAAGTTGATTTTCGGGTCATAAATTATTTTTGTAATGAGTATTTTGTAGTCTCAAGCCAAAAATAAAAAAATATTTTTCATTTACCAACCAAATAAAAAAAATCTACTCACCGACCAAACATAAGTAAATATGTTAGAAATTCACTTGTTTTTCAAGAAAATATTTTCTAGAAAAATATTTTCCATTAAAAATGTTTTTCTTCATACCAAACACACCCTTGATAGAGAAGTTTTGCATGAACTCAAGACTGTAACTCTTGTTTGATAAATTCTTATTAGGATAACAGAATTTACTTGGCATAATTTGATCTCTTGATTTCGTCCAAACTACACTCTTTTACGGAATTAAAGTGGTCGATTGCAAAATATAGTAACCCGGCTAGTTTGAGGTTAGATTTCATAGTAAGTAGTGTTGTTAGATATCTTTTATATTTTTCTCTCGAAATTCTAATTATTAATTACTATTCCAAAATTTGAGTTTTTTTAAAAAGGAGAAATACTAACTACTTTAAGTACTCGAATTTTAATCAATAATAAAGATGAATTGGAGTTACAAATCTTAGATATATGAACTCTAACAAGTATTTTACTATCAACTCAAGCAGATGTGTTCATTGTTCAAAGCTGATGAATCTATAAGTCTCCTAAAGTATCTCAGTCAATTAAGAGCATACAACCCTAAGTTATTATCAACACTTGGGTGTCAAACTAATTTGTTCATTTATCAAAAACTCAGGTTAGCTGTCCTCTCTCGAGCTCAAGCTATTAGATGGAGGTTTGTATCCCCAAATCAATATAAATGATCCTTTTTCAGAATCTAAACTTCTTATATCAAGCAAACTAGGATATATGCAAGTTCTTGATGTTTACCACCATTAAAAATATAAAATTTAGCAAAGAACCTTAGTACACAATGATCACCCCTTCATAAAAAGATATTATTATAAATAATCTATTTCGCTAGAACAATTTTAAGTTCCATGACCCTAATTATGAGTTTATGTACTCATAACTAGCCGTAAACAACAATTATCATTGTGTAAGCTACTAAATAACATTAATGTAGAAGTTAAACCTTTCTTTTGGGACAAGATTGTATGAGTTAAAAGTTATCAAATAACCAAATTTACACGGGTAGTTAAAATTTCTAATTATTTTAGGAGGTTCTAATAAAATTCTAATTTTAGGGTGTTTAGCCCAGAATAAAAAATAAATATGAAGGTTTCTGATTTATTAAGATCTAATTTCTTCTTAGTCACATATATAATAAATGTACTAATGCCACATAAAGAAATTAATTAAATTAGTCAACATATTTTCTAATATAAACAAAATAGGAATCAAAGTGTGGGGTTACGGAAGATGTGTGACGGACCATCGTAGCCATGACGGTCCGTCCTGCTGGTTCATCATGAAGATCAGATAAGTAGTCCCAGTACCCAAATTCCAAGAGTTTAAGTGTTATGGAACGGAGACCCTCGACGGACCGTTATGCCTGTAACGATTCGCCATACCTGGCGTCGAGGATAATGAAGAGAGCACCAAAAGAATTTGCAAAGTATGGGACGACGGAGTCCATGACGGTCCGTCGTGACCACGACGACCCGTCGCGAGGTCCGTCGACCCAGTCGCGTTTTGATAGATTTCCAACAAATAGAATCCTTCTTTGATTAGATTTTTGTTTTTTATAAATAGTTTGAAAAACCTCGTTTTGGGGGTTAGACTCATTGGTGATTAGACTCTCTTATAGTTAGACTCTTGGTTATTTTATCTTCTTTTGTGAATTAGACTTTGTGATTATTTTACACTTTTGGAGAATCTTTAGTCTTCGATTAATTTCAGTAATTGATTGTTGGTGATTTTGTTGATTAATCAAGTGAATTTATGGATTTATTCTTTTTCATTGAAGTAAGTGCATGAATTCTTATATTACGTATTATAATATTGTGATTATGACTATGGGTAACTAAACTCCATAACTAGGGTTGTGGGAACCATAGGCGAATAATGAGGTAAAACCTAACTAAAATAACAATTCTAGAATAGTGTCTTGCATGTATTGATAATTCTTTTGCTTAGAAGTCTTTTTAACGGATGACCAACATTAGAACTCGCCTTAATGCTACTTGCCGGACCAAGGAGGTAGATAATAGGAAAAGAATTAT
>NC_028646.1:3794115-3798071 GCF_001406875.1 Solanum pennellii
ATCGAATACGATGCTTAATATGAGGTAAATGTAAGGGTTAGTATAGCAACACACGTAGCCGGACCAAGGTGCGGAGTGAAATTTTCTAGATGCCGGACCAAGGATTTAGAAATACATAACTTATCACTTTGCATACAAGATACTAGGAAAGAATTGTTATAGTTAGAATTATCAAGTTAGAAACCTGTGGGGAACACGTAAACCCTAGTTACTTTTATTAATTGATTAAACTCCAACATTTGAAGCTGTTAGTTGACTCCTTTAATTTAGCTAGTTATTTTCATTCATTTAGAAGTAAAAAAAAAAACCCTTTTATTGTCTTTGTTTTCCAAGGAAATGATTGACTAAATAGTAGTAATAATAGATTAAAGTTAAGTCTGAACTATTTTCCTCATGAGAACGATCCTAACCTCATTAGTTGGGTTCTTTACTTGATACGACCACTTTACTTCTTATTTGAGAAGTAAGTTTGAGCGTATCAACAATCAGATCTTGTGTGTTTAATCTGGAATGCAAAGTTCGATTGAATCGCCTTTGTATGAACTAGAAGTTAACGTATGGGGTAGAACAGTAATTCAGTGAGCTAACTATCCTGTTTGACATACAATCAGAAGAATAAATAAAACACTCAGCTAGAAATTAAAGAGGCATCACTGCAGGAACATGAACTGGAAAGTCTTGAATCTCATCAGTTCATGGATTTTTCTCCAGATCCTTAGGATTAATATTTTTTAGAGCATGTCAAACAACACTGTTACATTTTGAACCTGAGCCAAAACCTATTTGCCACACTCTATCACCTTTTTTAATCCTCCCCTTGGCCTTAGAGTAGGCCAATTCATGCCACAGTGAGCTACTTGATTTGTTTTAGAATCTGTAAAGTGTCATTCTTGAAGGCTTCATATGTCATTTTGTGAGCTCGAGATTCGTTTCCATCTTATCCAACACTACTCTTCCTCCGCCATGAATAAAGAAATGTTCGAAGCCAGCTTAAATCAGGTATATATGGCCTCTTGAAAATATTATTCATTTTAAAAATCTTTCTAACAATGAATGACGCGAAAGAATTTGGTCAGACATAGGAAGTACCAATGATCCTAGAGTTTTTATATTACATTTTAGAGTTTCTGCAGCTACAACTACTAAGATTTCGAGAGTGATATGCAGAGTTGAGTACCCACCAGTTTAGTGACGATGAAAACACGTCTAAGTATTAGACATGCCTGACCTTTTGTGTTAACTTTTAAACATTAGTTATTGAAATTTGAACTGGTCCCCTGTTTTTGCCCTTTGGCTATTTTTTCAACTAATAAAAAAGCTTGACCACCTTCTGGTCTAGTTCCTTTTCCTTCATCATATAAAGAGAGAATCAAGAAAATGAAGACTTGTAATATCATGTTCATAACTTACCTAATTAATTAATTATATCGTGCATCATAATTCAACAAAATTCTATGATCCAAGTCAAACAATAAAGAGTATATGGGTACGTTTTCTTTTAGTTTTATTTTTTGAATAGATTTTTACTTTGCATTAACATATATCTTTTCTAACCACCTTCACCTTTGTTCTTTCATTTGCAGCTTCATATCAAAGTACTAGAAATCAAAATGAGGATGACCTTACTAATACGATAGTCAATACATTTCTTTATATCAGCATTCAGTTGTTTCTCTCGATTTGTACTAACATGCTGGCAAATATGACAATAAGCAGCGATTTTAAATTATTTTTTTTTAAAAAAATAAGGTACATCGCTGCTAAGGCAGCGATTTTTTAAAAAAAATAATTAAAAAATATGTAAATCGCTGCAGCAATTTACATATTTTTATATAAAAAAAATTTTTACGAAATCGCTGCCTAGGCAGCGATTTAAAAAAAAATAAAAATATGGAAATCGCTGTTGTGGCTAAAAAAAATTTTTTTTCTTGAAATCGCTGCCTCGCAGCGATTTACATATTTTAAAAAAATTAAAATATGTTAATCGCTCAGCGATTTTATAAAAAAAAATTTTAAAAATGTTAAATTGCTGCCTTGGTAGTGATTTTATTAAAAAAAATAATTTAAAATCGCTTCCTAGGAAGCGATTTAACATTTTTAAAAAAAATTCGCTGCCAAGGCAGCGATTAAACATTTTTTAAAAAATATATATATTTTTTCAAAAATCGTTCCCTTGGCAGCGATTTTCCTTATTTAAAAAAAAATAAAGAAAATTGAAAATCGCTGCCTAGGCAGCGCTTTTTAATAAAAAAAATTTTAAAATTGCTGCCTAGATAGCGATTTCATAAACTGTTATATATATACACTCATGATCATTACTTCAAGAGATCATTATTTCTAAGTGAAGTGTGGTATTATGGGAGAGTCTAGCCAAAAATTCAGTCATTTGAATTTTTTCTCATCGGATTCAACTAATAGGTAAATAAAGTAATGTTTTCTTATTTCTTAAAAATTATTTTTCTTATATGTAATATATTTATATTATTATTTTTATAGGTATGATCAAATTCAAAATGCAGTGAATTATTGTACACAAATTGTAAATAATAATGTTATGGGTGATGAACGAGTTGGTGAGTTGCACAATGATGAACCTTCCGAGCATGAATTAACAGACAGTGATGATATGTATGACGACGATGATGATAATGTGGATAATGCACCTAATGCATCCGTTGAAGATCAAAGTATTAATTATCATTCTACAGCGATTCCATACTTAGATCACACTGAAGAAAATGCAGAAGATTTTATCTACACGAGAGATGACGGTTCCATTCGAACGGCACTTGGAATTCAAACAATCCTAAACATATCTAGTCAGGTTCGATTGTTGAAAACTAAATATTTTATAGTTGTTTATTTATTTATTTATTTCATGTTGATTAATTTAATTTGTATATGCAACTAGGTATGTTATTTATGAATAAGATGCAAATGAAATCTGCAGTAAGAGCATATAGTCTTGCTATTAAAAAAGAATTTCTTTGTGATCAATCCAAGAGTAAAAGTTGGAAAGTTATTTGCAAGCGTCATGAGTTAGGGTGTGATTGGATGATTCGGTTTAGAGAGATTTCAAGCGGTATGTGGAAGACAGGAAAAATGGTTGAATTGCATACTTGTCTTACAGATAACTATAAGGAGGATCATTTCAATTTGAATGATAACATGATTGTCACTTCATTAATACCATATGTTATGCCAAATCCAGACATAAATATTAAGATGATCCGTGAAATTATCAAAGGAAAGCATCACTATGCTCCTAGTTATAGAAAAGCACAAAAAGGTCGAAGAAAAGCGTTTCGAATGGTTTATGGTGATTTTGAAAGTTAATTTAAGGCATTACCTCGATACATGGTTGCACTACAATTATTCAATCCAGGCACTATTGTTGAGTGGGAGCATCATTCTACAACAAAGCAAGGTGAGCAAAATTTTAAATTTCTTTTTTGGGCTTTTAAACAGAGCATTGATAGTTTCAAAAGTTGTAGGCCGGTCATTTCTATCGACGGCACACATCTTTATGGTTTGTATGATATCAAATTGTTAATTGCGGTTGGAATTAATGCGAATGGAAATATTTTCCACTTGCATATGCTTTAGTTGCACGTGAGAGTTTTGAGTCTTGGTCATGGTTTCTCAAGTTATTATGGACACATGTAGTTTGTGAACGACAAGGAATTGGTCTTATTTCTGACCGTCATCAAGGAATCTTGCAGTGCGTTCAATCTTATGATTAGTTGAGTCCACCCAACACATATCATAGATTTTGTGTTCGACACTTAAAAGCAAATTTTAATTAAAAAATTTGTAAATAGTGAGCTTGAAAAACTAATGTGGTTGGCTGCTACTGAGCATCAGGAGAAAAAGTTTGTGCAACGGATGCAACAAATCAAAACATTGTCTCCTGCAGCATATGAATGGTTAAATGAATTTCCTTTGGAAAAATGGAC
>NC_028646.1:3802114-3804252 GCF_001406875.1 Solanum pennellii
GGCCTCTTGCGATAGATAAAAAATTTAATGATTATTATCAAAGAGCTCAAGGGCACACAGATATGATGACTTACAACACAGGTGATGGAGTTTTTGAATTTTTTACTTTTGCTCATGATGGTAAAGGTGGAAATGTCCATAAGGTTACTGCAAAAGGTAAGAAATGTTCTTGTGGAAAATGGAGAAACTATCATATGCCTTGTTCGCATGCCATCAAATTTTGTGGACTTTGCGGAATCGAGCCAAAATCTTATGTAAGTAAATTCTACAGTGCAAAATATTACAAACGAACATACAGTGAGACATTTAACCCAGTGGGTGATGAAATGTATTGGCCACCAGCTCCTTTTAATTTAATTGCAAATACTGAATATTTGCGGACAAGTGGTACGCAAGTAAGAAGCCGACTTAAGAATGATATGGATATAGCTCCGGCTCGCATGACTAGAAAATGTAGTGTTTGTAAAGAGTCACGTCACACAAAGGCACGATGTCCTACTCGATTTTATAATTTTGTCTATGTTTTTAAGGTTAATGTATTTTTATTATCTTGTTATTAATATTATGATATATCTTTTATATTTATTTGTTGACATGAATTTAATTTGTCTTGGTGCATCTTAAATATTGTACGTATAATATCTTTATATTATTATTATATTATTGATTTGAACTCTATTAAAAAGTAATGATTTGACCTAATATAAAAAGTATTGATTTGACCTAACATAAAAAGTATTGATTTGACCTATGACATAAAGAAAAATTAAATCCTGCAAATTTGTTCAAACATAACAAAAAAAAGAAAAAATCTCATTACTTTGTTCAAACTTGCACGAAACAACAAAATTTACATATTTCAAAATTCGAATCTTCAGCCTTTTAGAATAAAGGTGCATAAAAATTATTCTTCTGAATCCGAATCTTCTACATCTTCATTTTCATCTTCATTTTCATCTTCTTCCTCATTTTGATAGTGATTGCCTGTTCCACATCTAGTTGATTTGTCTAGCCTAGATGTTCTCCGAGGTGGATTGTGTCTATTAAGAACTAAATTTTGTGAAGCCCCAGCATTAAATCTTGAATCATCGGACACAGTTACCTATAATACAATACAATATAATATAATCAAATAAACATGCAATAAAACTAAAAAAAATTATAAAAAGTTAAAAAAATTGTATGAAAATTATTATACTTACATTCGAAAAATTCAATCTTCCACGAAATGGAGAATTATGTATAGGAAATTCACGCATACCATGTTGAATATCATATTGAGATCCACTAAATTGCGCAAAACCAGATATTGGAACCTGTGGAGTTACAAAACCAACTGTTTGCTGACTAGAAAAATTAACATTAGTGTTAGAGGGCCCTGTAGGAAAATCAAACGTGGGATAATAAGGCTCGGGAGTCGCCACATTAGTGTTAGAGGGCCCTGCAGAAAAATCAACTGTTTCACCAGCGGTCCTTCTACCTCGACGTGCACCCTCTCTCGGTGTTGTTTGTCGTGATCGGCAAGATACTTGTACTGGTGGTGGTTCATCGTATTCAGTGGGAGGATTGTAATCAGGATCAAAGCTCAATCGCGTTCCCTGGATGGCCGCATTCATTGCTCCATTGAAATATGAGCGACTTCCTCTGCATATTGTCTCATTTCATTAGATTGATTTTCATCATTTTCAATCATCCGAGCTCGACGATACTGCATTTCATGACCCCTAGCCTATAATGAATAAACAAATATTAATAACAAAAAAATTATTAAAGATTGACATAATAATTTAAAATTTACATAATATACATACTAATGCCTCATGTCTTCCTGCCATGTGTTGATACCCTTCTTGTACAACATGTTGTGTATTTCCAATGACCATGCGGGTATGCCTCATGTACCAACGAAAGTAATCTGTTTGATCACTTACAAATGGAGGTCGAAATATACAATTTTGACGTTGTTCCCATAAATATTGTGTGTAGTTAAATGCATCTATATCTTCTTTTCTTATTTTGGGATCGTTTATTACGCTTAAAATGATATTCGGAAAATTGGGTACACGGTCCAGGAATATGTTGTAAATAACCGAACTGTCTCACAACACGATCAACCATGTGCCACTCACGATAAATTC
>NC_028646.1:3807114-3826273 GCF_001406875.1 Solanum pennellii
AATTCTATTTGAATTCAAATATTATTTAAATTTAAATTCAATATAATATCTTTTTTTAGAAAGAAAATATATTTATTACCTTACTTATTCTTAATTTTTTTTAAATAATGTATATTTTCTTATAAGCTATATATTTAAATTTTAAAAAATATTATAAATTTTTTTTATATAAAATCGCTGCTTTAACATTTTTTTTTTTTGAAAATAGCTTCCTAGGTAGTGCTTTTTAAAAAAAAAATTTTGATAAAATCGCTGCCTTGGTAGCGATGTACCTTATTTTAAAAAAAAAATTTAACTTTTGCAAAATCGCTGCAGAGGCAGCGATTTTGCTTTTTCCAGTGAGGTAAGTCGCTGTTGATGCAGCGACTTTACCGTTTTGGTTAATATAAAATTTTATATACCGTTTTTGGAATTTTGTTAATATTTTATACCCTTTAGGCTCCGGACTCATAAAAAGATATTATATAAAAATCTATTTCACCATCCATACTCATAACTAGCAGTAAACAACAATTATCATAGTGTAAACAACTATTAACATTAATGTAGATTTACACTAATCTGATGTACATTTTATACATGATACACTAATATGATGCGCGAGACACATTAATTTGATGCGTTAATACATTAATCTAATGCGTGAAAATGAGGAATTTTGGGAATTTGTAAAACTAATAGGGGATAATGGTAATAAGAGAACTTTAAGGTGAGATTTATGTCATTTTTCCTTAAATGGAACCTTTGATTAATGTAGCACTTGCTATAGAATCTTGTCCGTTCCACACTAATTAATCTACTAGAAATTGTTATTAAATACTAAAAACTAAGAATAATTAATTGTAATATCTAAACCTAATTAATAATCCTTATAAGAATAATTGTTTGGCTGCGTTTAATCAAGTAATTGATAGTATAATAAGTTTATGAAGAAACCTTACAAGGAACTGTTTAAACGAGTTTCATTAACGAGTTACCTAATATATTTTGCATTGTGCATGTAACACATATAAATTGTACAATAATCATTTTTTTTTGTTTTTTATCGGATGTTCAATATCTGCATTGGAGTTCAACTAATCCTTTTTATTTCTTTTAGTGTAGCAAACAAAATTAATGAGGATTGCGGTTCTTCTGGCATGAGTGCCAAATTAATGGTGGAAGTAGCCTTCGAAGTCTCTCCGTCAACGGTGGCCTTAGAGGCGGCAGCTCGTCAAATAGGAGGTAAATATTGAAATTTGTGATCATCTCATTTTAAAAATTAGCTGCTAGTAGTAGTAGAACTAGGTAGATGGAGGTTTCAGCGAACACTCATTCTTTGGAAAATTATATTTCCTTTGTTCGATTTTATGCAAAAGGTATTTGACTGGCTACAAAAGTTTTTAGAAAGCGAAAGTCTCTTGAAATTTGTGATCTAAAATATATGCCATAATTTTATTTTTATTTTTTTGTGGGAGGGGGGGTGTTTAAATCGTCTCATTAACGTGGAAAGTTTTAAGTAGTGAAAAATGAGGTTAAAGTGAGGTAAAGTAAGCATCCTATAGGTAAAGGATTAGAGGTTACTATGATAGAAAGAGACAGAATAGGAAGTCATAATCATGGTTATCAAAGAGGAGAGAAAAAGAAAGGTAAAGTGAAAATATAGTGTCATGTTTTAAAGGCATTATACATATATAGATAGACATCTTACCTCATCTGGTAAGTAAATACTCCAACGATAAAAATGTACATCTTATCACCTAAACTCGGTTTAAGTTGTCTCCATACACACGTGCAAAATGCCATGTAGGGTGAGTGTGTTTACAGATCTGATTTAACTGAGTTGAGATGTCTAGATGTGCTTTCTCAAAATTAGGATATGTGAACTTGTTAATCGAGGTCAAGTTAATATGTTTTTTGACCCTTGTGTATTCACTTTTTATCAAGTGTTTCAACGAATTGTATATAAGTGTATCAATGAATATATAGCTATATCGAGTTATATTAGATTGTATCAATGAATACTAGTGTACCAGAAGTATCAACAAATACAATTATATCAAGTGTATATGTTACTTAGTATTCACAATGTATCGATGTATTTTGAGTGTATCTCCAACTAGGTATAGATTTATATCAATAATTCAACTGTATTTTATCCTTGTTATACATTAGTATCATGTGTTGGGTGTACTCTTTCATAATAGAAATGACATTCTAGGTTCACTTTTGACACCACCCAATTTTTATAAAATTCTAAGGTTCACCTCAAATATCCAATGATTGATTCATTTTCACGCAAAAACCTCTTTTATATACAAATAAATAGAGAAACATTTACAATCCTAATTCTTGTTGAAATGTTTTTGTCATAAAAGACATTTCAATTGTTAAAGGATTTGTGATGGAAGAGAATGATGATGATCAACCACCACCCCACCCAATCACTCATCCTTCAACTCCAAGAAAACATTTTATTCACCTAAAAACATTATACCAATTATTCATTTTCCCATAGTCCAAATTTCCTCTGTTTTGAACTTTTAATATTCTAGTAAAATATGGCTATGATTTCAAGATTATTGATGTTGTCATTGTTTATCATGTTAATCTCTTTGGCGCGGCGTAAAGGGATGGTTAAGGGCGTTGACGAAGATGCAAAAGCGCTTTGTAGTGTAAATCTTGCTCAATTTCTTCCTCCTCCTTATGGTGGTCTCGAAAATATGATCTGCCAACCTGTTTGGAATTCTTACCTCCTACGCGTAAGTTCTAAATTATTTTGATTCCAATTTATGCTACATTATTAGTATAACGTTAGTCTGTTTGGTCAAGCTTTTAATATCTGCTTATTATGAATGGTACGTTCTTTTATTACTTGTTACAGTACTCACAGACGAAAGACAATGTTGTAACGATTGTGTTATCAACTGTATACACAACTGGATGGGTAGGTATGGGATTCTCGCGAGATGGAAAGATGATTAATTCGAGTTGTATGGTTGGTTGGGTGAATCCTGAAGGACAGGGGAAAATCAGGCAATATTATGTTGAGGGCTTAACACCCTCGAAAATTAAACCTGAGAAAGGCGAGTTGCCACTGACAAGCGTTCCACCTCTCGTCTATCTACAAGGTGCTACAATATACTTAGCCTTCCAGCTGAAGTATCCGAATCGTCTCAAAAACCAACCAATCTTGCTAGCATTTGCTACTAAATATCCTCATCACCACCACCTTACTGTACATGATGATAAAACAACTATACTCTTCGACTTCTCTTCAGGTAATTTGTTCGTCTTAGCAATTGTTGCTAGATATGTTCATTTAGTAGGAGAGTAGTGGAGAATGAAAAGATCATTCGAAGATTTATTAAGTAAATTATTATATTTCCATCAATTGGTATCAGAGTCTGGTCGAGAATCAAATAGCTTTAGTTGATCTAATTATCTCTTTTCTTCAGGTAATTCATTTGATGTTTCAGCTGGATCTAATGATTATACTAGCTCAAGGAAGACTCATGGGGTATTGGGAATACTGGGATGGGGACTGTTCTGCCCCTTTGGAGCGATTTTCGCGAGATATTTAAAGAACCAAAAATCATGGTATTACTTCCACGTGTCCGCTCAATTCATAGGATTCATATTAGGATTCGCGGGAGTGGTTCTTGGACTTCAACTTCACAACAAGCTGCAGGTTCATATTCCAGCACATGAAGGCATTGGGATTCTTGTTCTTGTGCTTAGCATTCTTCAGGTTTGTCTCGCTTATCTGATTTTTGAAAATCGATTACTTAACACCGAGGAGAGACTATTCTTGAAATGATGATTGCATTCCTTATTTGACTAACAATGGCACTCGTTTATTAACGTGTAGGTGTTAGCATTCTTTCTACGACCAGATAGAGACAGCAAATACCGCAAGTGTTGGAATTTGTATCATGGTTGGGTGGGGAGGATTGCCCTCTTCTTTGCAGCTATAAACATAGTACTGGGAATGCATTATGCAGGCGCGGGGGAAGGCTGGAAAATAGGTTATGGATTTCTTCTTGGTACGATAATGCTGGTGTGTATCGTTCTTGAGACGTTGTTGAGGCTGAAGAAGCTGGATGACCCAACTCATCTTCCAACCTATCCCATGAATTCAATTTAGCTATAAATGGTAATAATCGTAGCATACTATTCTCCTCGATCTTCTGTTTAATAGCACACATTATGTCTACAATTGCTAGTGAATATACAATCAAGTCTTTCTATAACAACGTCGTTTGTCTTGATATTTTTTTGGTCACTATAGCAGAATACTGTTATAGAGAACAGAAGACATGTTTGATGCTAGATTTTGCCTGTCAAGTCATTTTTGGATCAAGTTTCTTCCACAACTAGAGTACTCTTTGCCAAAATTGTATTTGAATACGCCTCCGTAATCAATTTAGGTTCGAGATGTTCTTCCGAGGGGATTTTTCCATGTTGTGTTCAAGGATCAAACAAATTCTCTATCAGGACTACTGAACAAGAAAGAATTTTAACTTTCCATTTTGTATTTTACATTCTTTAGTACCCTCAAAATGGTTTAAATGTATTGACAATTTTGTTTAAGAGTGAAGATTGATTGTTTGTGGAGATTAAAGGCAAATTTGTATGAAATGATCAGTGTGTAATTTTCCCTGTTACTCATCAGAGTTGTTACAGAAGACACCATGTTCCCGGCATGAGGCCGTATATTAGTCAGACACCGAGTGGGAAATCAAAAAATAAAAAACCATGATAGGAGATTGATTCATTCACAGACATGTCATTAATCTATACTGGCTAAAAAAGGAAAGTTACATTAGTACGAATTTTAAGTGAATAAAAGTTGAAAGGTTACCTACATCAACCCGTGGGTAAATATAGCAGCAAAAGCATTCATTCGAGTTTTAGGCAAAGACAAACCAATCTCCAAAATCTCCATTCGAGTCCTCGGACTTAATAAGAGACATCAACGTACAACTTTGAACAGAAACGAATTCCCACTTTTCTGGTCTTCCCCAGCCAAAATCAGTCGCGTATAAATCAAACTTTGGCGATCCAGCAACTGAAAGCGATTAAAATCCTCCATCAGCAGTCTTCCAACCACTCACCACTCGAAACGTATTCCTTATCCTTGTTCCTTTTTATGAATAGTTTCTCCAATTGATTCTGCCGCGATTATAAACCCTTCATTTCCAACTAAATCAACATGCCTTGTTCTTACAATGTACCATACAACACAATTCCCAAAGTAAGTGGAGGATCAAATCGCGCTCTGTAATCAACTGTACATGAGAAATATTCCATTACATTGTCTTCTACTATAATATCAGTATCCTCTGATTTTATCAAGCAAGCCCATACATAACCACATGTTACAGTGTATGATGTTACATGAGTCAGGTTAGGTCGTCTTGACGATACGAAACTCTTGAGTTTATGAACCCTACTATAGTAGATCCGTCCCCAACGATGTGATGGTTAATGAATCAAACAGATATGCCATGATTCGGAAAAAGTGTCACTTGAATAGCTGAAACCGGTGTAAATTGGACCTCTAATACATCCTTAGGTTCTTTCAAGTGAGGAACAAAGTGATAAATATCCTTAGCACTACGTGGATGATCATTACTAACAAGAGAATCGAAATCCATGTCACTTTCAGAAAAAGTAACGGATATAGAATCTCCCTTCACATAACGTAATTCTGTTAGGATCAAATCCACACAGACACACTAGATGAACGAAGAACATAAGAACTTTCGAGAGAGATGAGAGATCTAGAGAGAGAGAAAAGAGAAACCAATAGTTCGTGGTAACACCCCGTGGGTAAATTTCCACGGCGATGAGGTATATATTAATTAATTCAGAGTATAAACAGTTACAGAGAATAAATGGAAAATGAACAGTACAACCTAAAATTTGGGAACCTTAATATACATCAAATATTAATCAGACTCCACAACCTAACAAATTCAGGATAATCGCTCGAATTCAATGGACAAACAAAATTACCAGCTAGTGGTAGATAGTGTTTGAGAGTAGGAACAATATTTTGGATGAAATTATTTTTGTCAATAGGGATCTTATAGTATAGAATCCTAGATACACGTTCGTTATATAACCACACAATATCAAAATAGGTTAAAGGGAGTGTCAACTTATCTGTGCCACATGAAGGTGGGGCAACTTCACATTGTTCAATAATTGAAGCCATTGCTACATAAAATAATAAAGAGAATATGATACTTGAAAAATTAACCAGAAATATATTTGTTCTAAATCACAAAATTGAACCGTATATTTGCTCCTTTTACTATATATAAATATACTAGAAGCAGAGGCGTATCTAGAGGGGTTTCGTGGGTTTACGTGAACTAATGTTGCCCTCTCTAGATCATATATAGTGTTGTTATATTTTATCAAGATTATTTAAATATAAAGGTGTGAATCCATGTTAAAAATAGCATATAATAATATAAGGACAACTTTCACATATAGCAAACAAAAAATTCATATTTGTATGCTATAGCAAGTTTCCATAATTGCGCTCCATGGCAAACATAAAACTGTATAATTCACTATACATATACAATTGTATAGTTCGCTGGCCTAAATTGTATAATTCACTGGCCTATTTTGCTGCAATTGTATAATTCGCTATCCTATTTCATTGCAATTGTATAATGCACAATTGTATAATTCGCTGCTTATTTCGCTGCAATATTTTTATAAAATTTGCTTTGCATACAATTGAATCGAATTAAAATGTATGTATTATGCATAATTATAAGTGTATAGCAAGAAGATATATGTTTTTCTCTCGCTTTATACAAAAACAGAAACACAATATATACACTTCTGTTGTATAAAGCTAGAGAAAATTGTATTTCACTGCAATTGTATAATTCGCAATTGTATAATTCGTTGGCCTTTTTCTCTGCAATATTTGTATAAAATTTGCATTTGTCTACAATTGAATTGAAGTAAAATGTTTGTAAATTGTATAATTAAGTGTATAACACGAAGATATATGTTTTTGCATGTGTATATACAATTTTCTCTCGCTTTATACAAAACAGAAACAGAATTTACACGCTTCTGTGTATAAAGCGAGAGAGGCGAGCAGAGGGAGAGTGGCGAGCGAGAATGGGAGAGTGGCGAGCGAGATTTTTGGGAGAGAGACGCCTGGCAAACTTTGGCTAATGTTTGCTATGGAGCACAATTAAATCAAACCCTAGCTACTCCATTTATTTTAGGTTATTAGTTTGCTATAATATACAATTTTTCCATAATATAATAATGATTTGGTTTACCTCTGTAAGTAAAGATAGAAATTTAAATCTTATATATTTATTTTATTTTTGTTAGTAACACTCTGGCGTCCTAGTGGTATTGGTAATACTTTTAATGTTTCAATCAATTTTTATTTTTTTTGCTTTCAAAATATTCAAGTGTGCAACCTTGAAAATTCCTAAAAAATATTAGCACAATAATTTTTTATATAATTAAATCAAATATATATATTAAATTAAAACTAATAGTATTATATATGTTACACCTATAATTTTTATTATTTAATGGTTCAATATTAAATACGTAAAAATAAAATCAATTAAATTTATATCTTAAATACTTTAATTTTTTCGTAATAGTGCACTTGTCCTTTCCAAATCTTGGATACAGAAAAAAGTGTAAGCCCTTGGGCTCATACTAGCACATGCCAAAATTTATGCTACAACGAATATCCTCGCTTTATTTTATGCGATGTTATTTCTTTCAGATTATTTATAGAGAAAGTTCTTTAATTTAAAAAGATTGACTATATTATTTTATTTATAAGTTTGAATAACTGAACAAATATTATACTCATTACAAATTTAAAAGTTTGACTGTCACAAATATTAACAAATCTAATATAAAAATTTTATTAAATGGCCAACTGCAATTAGGTGTAAAATTGGACCCACAAATGAAAAAAAATATCTTTAAAAGGTCAAACTTATAACTGGCTCTGGAGAGTTGACACTAACTTTCACTTAGACATTTCAATTAGGCTTTGTTCATTTTAAACACTTCATGTCGTCATGTTTTGGTGTGTCATTTTGACACTTTTTTTATAATCAACCAAATATGTAAGGGTGTGTGTAACACAATCGTTGATGACGTGTCAAAATGACGAATTAAACAAAGACACGTGGCATATATATTGAAAATAATTTTTAAATAATGAATTTTGAGTTTTTTTTTTTAAAAAAAGGCCAATGACTTAGTGGCATGTGTCAATTTTTATTCCAAATAATTTTAAAAGAATTAACCACTTACAAGCCTTATGTCGTCTTCTCCACCACCCCCACCCTGATCTCCAATCTCTCCCCCACCAAATTGTCTTATCCATATTCCACAACCCCCTACCTCACATTGTTTTTCTCGAATATACTTTCATAGTAATTTAACTATTTGGAAGAAATTATTTATAAAAACACAATTTCTTTGCAAAAAGTTATTCCTCTTACTTATAACTTCAAATAAAACCAAAATTTTCAAATCCAAACAAAGAGTTCCCTAAAAGAATTTTCTAGATTCTTTTAAGAAAATATATTTTGATTTTTTTCAAAACATTTCGAGGAAGAAAGGCAACAAAATAAGAAAAATTATTTAAGCTTGAAATCTCTTGGTGTTGTAGCACTATTAGATATATTTCACCATGGAAGGAGTTCAAGTTTTAAAAAATGGTGGCTAAAATGGGGAAGAAGAACAAAAAAATTAAATGAAATAGCTTAAATATAAGCTCTCCATGCGCTGGTAAGGAGTGTATCACACTACTTTGTCATGTCAGTAAAAAATGTCAAAATTACATAGTGAAACATGACATAAGATGTCGAAAATGAACAAAATTTAATTAAAATGTATAAATAAAAATTAGTGTTAACTTTAGGGGGCCACCAATGAATTAAACCTGGTGGACCGACATGTTCAAAATTATTGAAAACGTTATGATTTTCTTGTACAAAAATAGCATATGTACGTACACGCTTCACATAACAACACCAACCAAAATAAAAAACTAAAGCATAAAATTCATCAAATACAAAAGAATATCTTTTTGGATCTTATGATCTAGCTTTTTGTTCACTTCTAAATTGTTCAAAATTTATCTCATTTTATTAATATGTGGTGCCCTAATAGTAGAAGTTTTCAAAAAAAAAAAAATCAAACTAATTCGCCAATTCAATTTCGATCCTTCCGTTTGATGTTAATGTTTTTTTAAAAAATTTTAATTCTTTTATTTGGTGTTCAATGTATGCCCGTCTTTGTCATTGTTTTCCTCGACAGTCATAATAAGTGTTCGGTGGTGAAACACATCATCAGTTAAGTATCTTATACTTTAATTTGTTCTTATTTATTTGTCATTCACATAAAAAATTATTTTAAAATCACCCAACCAAATTTATTTGGTTAAATATTTGATTGCACACTATTTAAAAGTTAAAAATAAATTAACCGAATTAATGTCTAATAAAAGCAAACTGAAGAAGCCATCGTTCACGCCTAACTGATAACAATACTTTTTAGTCTTATTATGAACTAGTGAATTGAACCGCGCTTCGCGCGGAAATAGTTATTGTTACAATAGTTTTTTTAGAAGACTTAAGTAATAATATTTTAATCACAAATTTAAATTAATAAAATTTCATGTTTTAATCTAATTTATTATTAGCAGTTACTATCCTTTTAACTTTCCATCCTTTAAAAAGTGTTGATAGATTTCGAAGAACAATTGATCTACTCGTGTCTAGATTAAATCATATTCTTCCTTTGTGTATTATTTAACATATGTATATATGTACTTGTTTTTCCTTTTTCTTTAGAACTTATTGTATAGTTCTAACTTTTAATTGCACGCCTACTTGGAAAAATATACTTATTTTATTAACTTAGGTTTTTGATTCATTTTTTATATCATATTCATAGATCGATCGTATCTTTACTCTCACAATAGTTCAATTTTCTGGATGCTCACATGGAATTCGATTATAATATCATATTAAATTAAATTTAACTTAAAAATTAGTTTTTTTTTTTTTTAAAAAAAAAAGAATTGGTCAAGCCTTATAAGTTATAAGGAGACCCATAGAACCATGAAAATTTCTTCCTTCATCATATTTTCTATCACCTGATGACACGCGTAATTTTAAAATGTATCCCCTCTTGTTTTCAAGCATGTGAACGGGTAAAAATGTATTAAAATATTTTGTATAGTCTTTCATTGAAAATATCTTGTGCTATATTTTTGTTGGCTAGTGAAAATCAAGCAAAACGTAACATTGGAATTCAAAGATGCATGTGGCATGAGGTTAATAGAGAACCTTCTTAATTAATCTTTCTAAGCCAAAACTGTTAGTAATATCTACTTGTAAATTGTCGAAACAGTACCCATATATAAAGTCCGATGATACTATGGAATTGGAAATATGCCCATTGAAATGTCACAGCGTAAGGCATTTAAATCAAAATACGTTTGATATAACATATAAAACTATCAATAAAAATTAATATCATTATAATTAATCCCAAAATTTCTCTGTTATCTAACTAACCACCACTATTATATCCTAAGGCATGAATATAAAAAGCCATGAGAAAAAGTAACGTGAGAAAAAGCAACGGAAGCAAATAATTAACATGATAAATGCACTAAAAAAATAATAGCCATCTTCAACTATTATTTAATTGTGTTATGTATAATTGAATAAGAATAGTAGATTTTTTTGTACAAAAATTTATAGATTGAGTTACACTTTTTTTAAAAATAATAATAATAATAATAATTATCATATGCAAAAGCAAATTTTAATAAATTTTGCAATAACAATCTATTTAAAGCATCATATATAATTAAGTGACGAAATTATGTTGATCTTTCCAGATGCTCGAGCACCCATTAAACTTCACCTTAAAATCTTAGAGTCACCGCTACTTTAATCAATAGACATTTTCAATAGAGACTACTCACAGAAGCACTATGCGGAAACCTATATACTCCTAATGAATTTGTTTCTATGCACTATGTCGATACAATAGGTAAATAAAGTTCAATAAAAGAGCTTGCAAATACTAAAAAAAAAAAAATCCTGTCCAGTAAAATTTCCTCATCTGTATTCAGGAACTAAGCTAAACTTTCAGTTAAGTTTGAGTGAATTGAGTAACTTCAATCCAAACTTTATATGTATCTTGATAAATCTATCAACTCTACAAATTATTGATTTAATTAAAATCCAATAATATAAAAGAATCAAAATTTGAAACTCATAAGCTTGAAATTGACTATATAGACTCTCTCCGTCCACTATCAAAATTTGTCATACTTATCATTTTTAGAGTCAACCTATAAAAATTTTGACTAACATTTTACAATAGATTTTTTCATCATATTGCTATGCAAACAATTGCTATGTATAATACTTTTCGTATAGTTTTTGAATATTTGAATTTTTTATTTAAAATATCAAATAAATGTAATTTAATTTAACTTTAAAATTTATTAATTTAACTTTCGAAAAACACGACATAACAAATAAAAATGGACAAAGAAAGTATTATATATATATTTCGATTATTGGAATCATACAATTGCATAGAAGAGAGCCTTAGATATCAAAATCTTGAATTGTTTGTTACTTTTCCTTTGTGATTTAAACACACTACGCCACAATTTATATGCAGATTCACTCTCATTGGTTATTAAAATATGAAAAGACGCGAGTTATCGAATAGCCGTGCAATTTAATTAGGAAATTGAAGTTTTTCATTTAATTGAGTAATTATCTAGGCAATTTTAAAATTATTATAAATAAGATAAACACGTTCAGTACCACATCACCTTTTTTATATAGATAATATAGATTAATACACAAATCCAGAACATGAAGAGGAACTACTCTCAAAGATTACATTTGAAGCATATGATAAATTATTTCTCTGTCAAAAATAAAATGGCAAACATCTCAAAATTGAGTTCACCTAAAAAAGAGTTCAAAGTGTCCGTTTGTTTGCAATCTCTTTCTCAGGTGAAGCAAATTTCTTCCCCCGAGGATTATGAATTATGATTTTCATCCTTGGGAACTGAGCATGTTCAACCTTACTTCTCTTTGTAGAAAATCTATATCATCAATCAAATCAAGAAGCTATCTCTTCCTAGTGCTCAGTATCAACAATTTTCCCCAAATCACGTGATATAACTTTTTCTTCTCAAAGATACCCTGTTGGACGGAGTTGATACAAACTTTGGCTTCATTAGCTCCAAATTTGACATTACAATATCAATTTAGTAATAAACTACAATCCTTATACTAAAATATTACTATTTATTTTGTAAAAGAAAAAATGACTATACACTGCAAAAACTTATAAGCAAGATGCGATGTGGTGGACGGGGTTGCTATCCTTTTTAACAGAGGTCTTGGTTCAAATCTTTGGTAGAGTACTTCCGTACCAATGAAGCCTTATTATGTATGAGTCCATATATAACTGAAAGAGTTGGTTTTGGTTCTTGTGGAATCAAACTAAATGGAAGATGAATTAATATGAATATTTGGTAGGAAGATAATTAGTACAAAATACAAGTCAAAGATTGTATCTTGGTAGGTGAAAGTTAGGCAAACCATAAAATGGTTTGCTATCTTAACCTTGACAATTTTGACACATAGTGATGTCATGGATGACATCAATAGGATGAATTTATTCCTATAAATAGGTAGCTCTTAATTCATTTTCAAATCATCCTTTCACTTGCCTTCTCACCTTCTAAGGCATTGTGTTCTCTCTCTTGTAGTATTTCACTTATATTCTTTGTATAGTGAAATAAATATTGGTGCAGTTGTTCTTTGGTGGACGTAGGATCATTTTGATCCGAACCACGTTAAATATTGTTGTTCTTCCTTGTTCTTTAGTTTCACGTTTCCGCTAACAATTGGTATCAGAGCAAGGTTCTGTCTGAGTATGCTCTGTGGTTGCAGCACAGTCTGAACTTCCACATCAGAAAAGGATTACTTTGGTTTTCTGTAGTTCCAAATACATTGTAGTAGAAAAGGAAGAACAAGTAAAAAAAAAATGAGTTCCATGAAGTTTGAAATTGATAGATTTAGTGGGCGCAACAACTTCAATATCTGGAAAATCCAGATGATAGCGTTACTGCGGAGGGAAGGTTCAATCCATGCTATTGACGGAAAGTACCCCGATAAGATATCGGATTCCGACAAAGAAAAGATTGAAGGAGATGCATTGAGTGCAATCCAACTGTCCCTTGCACCTAACGTACTTTGTGAAGTGAGTACAAGTACCGAAGAGACGGCCAAAGAGTTATGGGAAAAGCTGGAAGGGCTTTACCAGGACCAGTCAGTGACAACAAGGATGTTGTTACAACGGCGTCTTCATACATTTAAGATGGATTCAGGTACTTTGTTGCAAGACCATCTAGATGCGTTCAATAAACTTGTGATGGACTTACAAACTGCTGGAATTAAAAAGGACGAGGAGACACTTGCATGTTCTTTACTATTTTCATTGACTTCAAAATATCGTGATATTGAGAATTCAATGATGTATAGCAAACAACCTATTAAACTTGAGCAAGTGCGGCAAGCACTAAACTCTTGTGATGTGCGGATGCATTTTGAAGGAGACAAAAGTGACGAAGCTAGTGGACTCTTTGTAAGAGGTCGTACTAGCCAAAAGGGAAGGAGCAAATCGAAGTACAGATCAAAGTCTCGTGTGAACAAAAAGAATGCGGAGTGTTGGGGCTGTCACAAGAAGGGGCACTTTGAACGAGATTGCCCTATGTCGAAGTCCAAAGAAAAGGCGAGTGCATCCATTGTTGAGAAAGTACATGATAATGATGATGATTATGTACTAACAACATCATGCAATAATGGAGTCTATGACAACAAATGGATCTTAGACTCTGGTTGTACTCTGCATATGACATTCCGAAAAGATTGGTTCAGCAGCTATGAAACAAGCAGAGGAACTGTATTAATGGGCAATAATGCAACTTGTAAAATAGTTGGCATTGGTTCAGTTCATGTTCGCTGCCATGATGGAATCATGAGGACTATTACAGAAGTCCGTCATGTTCCTGATCTAAAGAAGAATTTGATCTCCCTGGGTACTTTAGATAAACAAGGCTATAAGTACATGAGTGAAGGAGGAACTATGAAAGTGACTAAAGGGTCTTTAGTCATGTTGAAGGCCAAGCTGGAGGATGGCCTCTACACACTTGCGGGAAGCACCATTATTGGCTCTGTAAATGCATCTACAGTGCAGTTATCTAATGATGACAAGGCAAAATTATGGCACATGAGACTAGGCCATATGAGCGCACGAGGATTGGAGATGTTGAGCAACCGCAACCTTTTGAATGGTGAGAAGATCAGCACACTTGAATTTTGTGAGCACTGCGTCTTAGGGAAGCAGAAAAAGGTCAGCTTCAGCACTGGCAAGCACAAGACGGGAGGGGTGCTAGACTACATCCATTCAGATTTATGGGGTCCCTCTAAGCTTCCATCAAAGGGAGGAAAGAGGTATCTTCTCACATTCATTGATGATTTTTCACGAAAGGTTTGGGTGCGTTTCCTGAAGACAAAAGGTGATGCTTTTGAAGCATTTAAAGAGTGGAAGATTTTGGTTGAAAATCAAATTGAGAGGAAAATCAAGTATCTTCGCACGGACAATGGCTTGGAGTTTTGCAGTGAAGAGTTCAATGATTTCTGCAAGGTTCATGGGATCGCAAGGCATAAGACGGTCAGGCACACACCACAGCAGAATGGAGTTGCCGAGAGAATGAACAGAACTCTTCTTGAGAAGGCTCGTTGTATGCTCTTACAAGCTAAGATGTCCAAAGTATTTTGGGCTGAAGCAGTTCATACTGCTTCTCATATTGTCAATCGGTCTCCAGCATCAGCGATTGACTTTAAGACTCCGAATGAGGTCTGGTCAGGTGAACCCTCTAACTATTCATACTTGCGAATATTTGGGTGTCCAACTTATTATCATGTTAATGAAGGTAAGCTTGAACCAAGGGCTAAAAAGGCCATATTCGTAGGGTATGTTGATGGAGTAAAAGGGTACAAACTATGGTGTTTGTCTTTACTCAAATTTGTAGTTAGTAGAGATGTTACCTTTGATGAATCCTCTATACTTGATCCTCGTAAAGTTTCTATGGAGTTATCTAGAAACGAGAACAACGAGCAGGTGGAGCTACCGGTGGAGCTTACCAAGAAACGGGATCAAGAGACTCAAAGTGATGAGTCAAAAGATGCAGAAGAACTTGCTTCCAATGAACCATACACAATTGCGAAGGGAAGGGACAAAAGGCGGATACGGAAACCGGAACGTCTTATAGAGCAAGAAAATCTGATTGCACAAGCGTTCGTAGCTGCAGAAGAAGAGATTAAGGATCTCGAGCCCTCTTCGTATATTGAAGCAACTTCTTGCAAAGATGCTGCACAATGGCAGTTGGCCATGATGGAAGAGATGGAGTCTCTTCACAGAAATGAGACATGGGTCTTAGTTAAAAGGCCAAAGGGGATGAGGACAGTTGGATGCAAATGGGTCTACAAAAAGAAAGAAGGTATTCCAGAAGTGGAAGCTGCTAGGTTCAAGGCGAGATTGGTTGCAAAGGGTTTCAGTCAGAAGGAGGGAATTGACTACAATGAGATCTTTTCTCCAGTCGTGAAACATAGCTCAATTCGCGTGCTGCTAGCATTGGTTGCACAATTTGATTTAGAGCTTCAACAGCTTGATGTCAAAACTGCTTTTTTACATGGTGATCTAGAAGAGACAATCTATATGGATCAGCCTGAAGGTTTCCTAGCTGAAGGAAAAGAAGACCATGTATGCCAACTGAAGAAGTCTTTGTATGGTTTGAAGCAATCCCCTAGACAGTGGTACAAGAGGTTTGATGCATTCATGACTACACATGGATTTTCGAGGAGTGCATTTGATAGTTGTGTGTATCACAAGAAGATGTCTGGTAACTCTATGATTTATCTTTTGTTGTATGTTGATGATATGCTTATTGCTGCTAACAACATCACAGAGATAAATATTTTGAAGAAACTGTTGAGCAAGGAATTTGACATGAAGGATCTAGGAGTTGCAAAGAAAATCCTTGGAATGGAAATTTCAAGAGAAAATGGTGTTGTACATCTTTCTCAGAAGAGGTACATCCGAAAAGTTCTTGAAAGATTCAATATGGATATGAGCAAGCCTGTAAGTACACCTTTAGCTTCTCATTTCAAGCTTTCAGAGTTACAAATGCCTCAATCTATGGATGAGGTGGAGCATATGTCAAAGGTTCCTTATGCGAGTGCAGTTGGTAGCATTATGTATGCTATGGTATGCACACGTCCAGATATTGCCCAATCTGTAAGTGTAGTAAGCAAGTACATGGCAAATCCAGGAAAAAGGCATTGGGAAGCTGTCAAGTGGATATTGAGATATCTCAAAGGAGCTCCTGATGTTGGCCTAACCTTTCGGAAAAGTGAAGGTATTTCAATTCTCGGTTATGTTGATTCTGACTATGCAGGGGATCTTGATCGAAGGAGGTCCACAACTGGATACATCTTTACTCTCGTTGGCAGTGCCGTTAGTTGGAAATCGACTTTACAGTCGATTGTCGCTTTGTCTACAACAGAGGCAGAATATATGGCAGCAACGGAGGCAGTGAAAGAAGCTATCTGGTTGAAAGGTTTGGTGGCAGAATTGAGTTCAGCTCAGCTTAAATCAATTCTAAAATGTGATAGTCAAAGTGCTATTCATTTGATTAAAAATCAAAGATTTCATGAGCGCACCAAACACATTGATGTCAGATTTCATTTTATTCGAGATGTCGTAGAAAAGGGAGCTATCAAGGTTGAGAAGGTTATCACAGACGATAACGCTGCAGACATGTTGACCAAAATAGTCCCGCTTGCCAAGTTTGCACACTGCAAGGACTTGGCGGGAGTATGATGCAACTCTAAGAGAACAACTGCTAGGTGGAGCTGGTATGTTCAACAAAGGTTTGATTCTTCTTGTTTCTTACAATGGGATTGCCCAGTAAGCTTAGAAGTTTTGGCCGGAGTTGTTTATACGCATGCTTGGAACACAAACCAAGGTGGAGATTGAAAGAGTTGGTTTTGGTTCTTGTGGAATCAAACTAAATGGAAGATGAATTAATATGAATATTTGGTAGGAAGATAATTAGTACAAAATACAAGTCAAAGATTGTATCTTGGTAGGTGAAAGTTAGGCAAACCATAAAATGGTTTGCTATCTTAACCTTGACAATTTTGACACATAGTGATGTCATGGATGACATCAATAGGATGAATTTATTCCTATAAATATGTAGCTCTTAATTCATTTTCAAATCATCCTTTCACTTGCCTTCTCACCTTCTAAGGCATTGTGTTCTCTCTCTTGTAGTATTTCACTTATATTCTTTGTATAGTGAAATAAATATTGATGCAGTTGTTCTTTGGTGGACGTAGGATCATTTTGATCCGAACCACGTTAAATATTGTTGTTCTTCCTTGTTCTTTAGTTTCACGTTTCCGCTAACAATAACTAATCCTCCGTCAGAAATATTCCATATTCCGATAGAAAGAACTTGACAAAACATTGTGAACTTCTGCCCTATTTCTAGGAAAAAGAATATAATTTTATCAGAGTAATATCAGCAAATCATTTTTTTTCCACTGCTAGATAATTCATGATCAAATTACAGTAGTATAGAAGGAAGAAAAGGTTCAAATTACAACCAGAAAATAGGAAAACAAAAATAGGATAAGTTTTGAGGTATACCTGGAGATGGAGTTTTTGCTCGCAAAGAGGATGATGCGATGGGACTTCTGCTAACTTAAATATAGCTTTCCAGAGGGCGCCTGAGAGGCATTAATTTTGAATTCAGAATGCAATGCCAAATGACGTATGCAATTATCATGGGCTTAATTTGAGGAAACGGTTAAAGGGATACAATTATAATGATAAATGACGTCTTTCTATTTTTAAACTTTAATTAGTTAAAAGACATTAATGTGAAAAAATAGGAAAAAATCCCATAAAGTATATAAATAAATTTCCTGATCATTTAGGCATGCCACATCAGCGAACTAAAGATCCTCTTTTATATATATATATAGATTTTCACTTATATGTTACGCATTTATGGATTGTTTTCAATTCCCCAAAAGCTTATATAAGAATTTAACGTATTAAAATCTATCGACTCTAATTAATTCGACTTTCAATATGGTAATTAGATTTTATTAAAATGATTTATCAATTGCAACGTTTTTTAATTTCATTGTTAATAATAACTAAAGTTGATTCAACTAACTTCTCGCTTTTTTTGTGTGTTTGAAAATCTTCACTTGTTCTCTAGTTAATTCTCATCTTGATGATTTAAATCAACATTTGGATATGCAATTTGAGATAATAACTTTAAATTTTAAATTCTTTAAAAAAGAAAAAAATTAAAATTTGGATTTAAAATTGTGATTTTGAATTTTTTTTTTTAAAAAAAAATATAAAAAACTTGACTCGTAAGTTTATATTTTGTATTAAAAAAAATCATCATTTTAAATTTTGTAAGAAGAGGCTCATGCTCAGTGTTTACATCCCTACTCTTTCGAAGTAGGGCGAAACGTCGCGGCAACTCGAAAATATATTAATTGATTCAATTTTAACAAAGTTTTAAAAATAAACAAGTTTTAAAAAGAGTCGCCACCTAATTTTAGGAAAACTAGGAAACCAATTATTAAAGAAAAGTCTGCGAAACCAATTGATTCTAGGTAAGGGGTTCAAGTTATTCCGAAGGGAAGGGGTTAGGCACCCTTCGGAATCCACAAATGTGGTTCCCGACTGAATTCATATTTTTTTTTCAAATTGAGGAAAATAAAATAATGTACAAATATAATAGACATGCAATATACACAATAAAATAAAATAATAATCGGCCTAAAGTTTGCCTAACGTCAAAATAACAAAATAAAAATATAATTCGAACTTTTTCGAATAATTTCAAGGAGAAGCACCTCTGTGTACCTGTAAAGACACTTAGTAAAAGAGTTAGTACCAAATAAATATAAATAAAAATGAATAACTCAAATAATAACTAAAAAATAAAAAA
>NC_028646.1:3832411-3855874 GCF_001406875.1 Solanum pennellii
AAAAAAATTTACCTGGTTCTGGGCGGCGAACCGGAACTACGAGTTTGAAGAAGACGACTCCACCTCCTCAACTCGAAAAACCACAAAAACACTTTAAAATTTTTGAACTATGGGAACCAAGAATTCTCAAAATTTTATGAGTATTCTTTTGTTTTCCCCTCCAAATCCTCTCTAAAAATAGTGAATGAAGTGGGCTTATATAGAAACCCAAAAATCCTCAAAAAGGATGAAATACCGATGTGGGACTATTGCAAAATTTGAAAATTGTTTGAGAGACAATGTGGGAAAGACAGATTTTTTTTTTTTTTTTTATTTGACTCAAAATGTATGAATTTCAAAATCATCGGACCAAAATTTGCTATTAAATAAATAAAGCTTCAAAATCACGAATTTTTAAAATGTTAGGCCAAAATTGGGTGTCAACACTCAGCATGAAGATATTATCCGTACCACGTAAAAGGGTGATAAAATATTCAGATACCTTGTCAATGAACAAAAGTCTTTTACTTGGATAAAATTATAAGTATTGAAAAAAAAATTGTATAGTTTTCACAATATTTGAAATTCTCGAGAGAAAAAATACAAATTAAAAGATTCAAACTGCATCTTCAAAAAATTCAATTAGATATCAACTCATAATTTTATATCGCATGTTCAAACGAACCCTCTAAGCAAGAAAATAACTATATATTTGACTAAAAACATCACATTAACATTAAAGAAAGGAAGGATTGACATGTTCATAAAAGTACTTACACAAAATGAGCTTGAAATTGTTGATGATCTCTAGTCTCCTAGTGAGCTTTTTTTTTTTTGTCTATGTGAAAGTATTGTGGTGGCTAGATCTAGATCTTATTGCGTCTTATTATAAGTCTCCTACATCTTTTTTGTTATATATTATATAAAATTGTAATATAAGATTAGATTTTATATAATATATGATAAGATTTTATATAATATAATATAAGATAAGATCTTATATATATGGTTGTTCTTCGTTCCATATTGAAGTGTACAACATTAATTGTACCCTTTAGAATTTCATTACAAAATGAAAGAAAAATATTTATTTTTTTAAAAAAATTGTATGCACGCAAACACGTTGGAAAATTTGTGGAAAAATAAATTTTTGATGATTTATTTGATCTTCAAAAAAAAATCAATATAAAATTATTCAAAATGAAATTTATGCTATTAAAGAAAAACTTTCTTTTTCATATAACATGAAAATGTGCGATATAAAATATGGACAATGATAGGAATTATAGATTATTTTTATAAAAAAAAATTATCACCATATATATTAATAAAAATAATGAAAAAAATCTGTACGATTCTCTTTCACATGGATTATAGATTTTCCAGGTCTCTTCAGCCATTACTTAAAGAATCCGGAGCCTAAAGGGTACAAAATATTAACAAAAATTTTAAAACGGTATATAAAATTTTATATTAACTAAAACGGTAAAATCGCTGCACCAACAACGACTTACCCCACCGGAAAAAGCAAAATCGCTACCTCTGCAGCGATTTTGCAAAATCTATTTTTTTTTTAAAAAAAAAATGAAATCGCTGCCTAAGCAGCGATTTATAAAAAAAAATTAAAAATAAGGAAATCGCTGCCCCAGCAGCGATTTCAAAAAAAAAAATTAAAAAATAAAGAAATCGCTGCTGGGGCAGCGATTTCATAAAAAAACAATTTTAAAAAAAATAAGGAAATTGCTGCGGTCAAAAATAATTTTTTTTTAAATCGCTGCCCCAGCAGCGATTTAATATTTTTTTAATTTTTTTTTTGAAATCGCTGGCCCTGCAGCGATTTCCTTAATTTTTTTAAAAAAAAAATTTTTTTTTTATGAAATCGCTGCTCCCAGCAGCGATTTCTTTTTAATTTTTTTTTTGAAATCGCTGCTGGGGCAGCGATTTCCTTATTTTTCTTAGAAAAAAAGTTTTTTTAAAAAAAATCGCTGCCTAGGAAATGATTTTGTAAAAAAAAATTTTTTTCTATAAATCGCTGCTTAGGCAGCGATTTCATTTTTTTTTAAAAAAAAAATCAGATTTTGCAAAATCGCTGCAGAGGCAGCGATTTTGCTTTTTCCGGTGGGGTAAGTCGCTGTTGGTGCAGCGATTTTACCGTTTTGGTTAGTATTAAATTTTATATACCGTTTTGAAATTTTTCTTAATATTTTATACTCTTTAGGCTCCGAACTCGTTAATTACGTATACTTTTTAGTACAATAATTAATGTAATTTTGTTCCTACCACAAACAAATTATGACAAGTACTAGATGAGTGTCTATTAATAAATAAATACGGATTTTAGTGAAATTTTTTGTTTATTATCATTTAAAACAGTATTATGTTAAATTGTTCGGTAAAAAGTTGACACATTGTATTATAAGTGTATTAAAATGTGTGATATATATTATTATCTATCAATAAAACTTGTATTATATATGAATAATAAATTGTTCTTTGTAATATAAATTAAAAATATATTATAAATATATTAAAAGTGATTAAATAAAAAAAATATCATTACGATAAATGATAAATATTTTTTATTTATAATATATTTAACTTTCCTTATATTAAGCCTCTTAATTATATAGTATTTCCTTCTGTTTCATATAATACCCTAAACAGGAAATTAAATAAAAACAAATTGTGTTTAATCTTTACTTTATTACATCCCTCAATCACTAGTAGCTAATATACTATTTATGCATGATCATATTTCTTTGATACATAATTGTATATTCTATACTATTTATCTTAAAGACACAAACAAGAGTATACTCAAACACCCATATAATGTAGTTTATCCTATTTTATTTATCTCAAAATTATCTATCGTGTTTTTTTTTTATACGCTCCTTAAGAGAACCTTAGTTGTAGATATCATCATACCGTATATCAAATTGTGAATTGATGTAGCACTAATATTCATAGCATCGTATGATCACTACACCAAAAAAATAGTTAATTAGTGGTATTGTGGCGATAAATTTTTTTTTTTGCAAAAACAATATAAACGACAATTGAGTAATTTTATTGTGTTCAGAATCGCTAAAGTCATTAACGGTATTTATATATAATGTTGGATGATAACTAAGATAAGCTTGATATAATTATGATAAGTGAATTATTTTTTGGAAAATGTAGTTTACATTCTGATTTTTCATGATGATGCAAGAGCAATGAAGACATAAATATGGGGAAAACTTTATATTTTGTGATGAAAGAATTTGTAGCAAAGCCTGGCGGAGCGGGCAACTTTTGTCTAGAATTTTTTTTATCCGGTGCTTGATATCTACATTGAATCAAAATTTATGCCGAGAAGTCCCACATATAACTTCTTCCTAACCATTATAAGTTATAATGATGGAAATTAAACTTAAAATTTATGGTCATCCACATTTAAATAATTTTTAAATGTGAGACTCATTAGTTTTAACTTTCCTTGATGACTGCATTATCTTGTTAAGTTTGCATTTGAGTACTAAAATAAAATACTTCAAGGAACTAATTAATTATCTTTCATGAACCTGAAGGGACATTGGCCCCTCAATATTTTCAAAAAGTTTTCACAAAATTCTTAATCAATTATGGAAAGAAAAAAAAAACTCAACTTCATTAATTTAATTAGTTTCCTCTTATACATGTTAAATATAAATAGTTAGAAGATATACAAATTTAGGCAGAAAGTTGAGGTGAAAAAAGAAGAAGCTAAACTTCAATTGTATGGTCACTTTATCTAAAAGCGTAGAGTTTTTGATTAAAAACATCTTTTAACTATACCTCAAACTTAAACTACATCCTGAAAGTATTGTTTCTAGCAGAAAACATCCTTTAACTATACCCCAAACTTAAACTACATCCTTATAGTATCATTCTTACCATAAAATATCCTTCATGTATTTTAAACTGAACAATTTTCATCCTTCTACTTGAATTTCTCGTAAAACTACCCCATGTATCCTACAAAAAGTTCCTTCCTAATTATTATTCTTAGATATGCCAAGAATATTATCGTGAACTTTTTTGTAATTGAGTTAAGATGCAAAACTTTTAATTTGACCATTTTTTCATTCATTTTTCATGTAAGTTTAATTAAAAATATTATTAGTTTGATTATGTTTCTTCTCAATTGAAAATGCTAGAAGTGATATTTGTTGGAGACTTCCGCTTCTAATAATGTAGAATGAAACTCAAATACGAGACATAATCAATATTTTGGTCACTTCAATATTAGATTGACCTAAAAATCTATTGATTTAATTGGTTAAGAAAAAGATAAAAATAATTAAAGTCCAACTTCTTTCCGATACGAAAAAAGCAAATTATGTGCGCTCACACCTTCCAATCATTTTTAATTTCCATAAGCAACAATGTCTAAGATTTTTTTTATATTTTCCAAGAACTTCTTGTAGCAAGTAATAAAATTATGCAGAATAACTTTTGTTGATAGTCACGTTAACTGTTCATGTTTTCGTAAGATCCATTAGCTTTTTGACAATATCTAATAAAAGGATAAAACTTTGTTCACTTACAAATACTTAAGGATGTTTTCTGCTAAAAATTATACTTTAAGGATGTAGTTTGAGTTTGAGGTATAGTTAAAGGATGTTTTCTGCTAGAAATGATACTTTAAGGATGTAGTTTAAATTTAGAATATAGTTAAAGAATGTTTTTGACCAAAAACTCTAAAAGCGTAAGCAATTAGCAAAGAAGAATTTTCCTTTATTAGAAACTATGCAGAATATTATGTACTAAAGAATCTTCAGAACAAAGGAAATAATATTTTAACATAATGTCAACTTATTAGTAGATATTATATATGATGATATTTAATAGCATGCCTTCAGACAATAATAATGAATAAAGTAAATTATAATGTCAACTTAGCTAGTAGCAGATGACAATAACACAAATTGACCAAGTGCATAGTTATATTTAGTACTCCTCTCGCTCATATTAATTGTCATTTTTCTCTTTTAAAAATTAAATTATATAAAAATTTTGACTAAAATTTTAAAGTATAATTTCCATTAAAGTAACATAAGAAAAGTTACAACTTATAGTATAACATGAGTTATTTAATTTAATTTTTTATTAATTGTCATGTTTCTCCTTTGAAAATCAAATTACATAAATTTTGACTAAAATTTTAAAGTGTCTATTAAAGTGACATAAGAAAAGTTAGAACTTATAGAGTGTGTTTGGTATGAAGGAAAATGTTTTCCAATTTTCTCATGTTTGGTTGGGGCAAAAGTTTTGGAAAATGTTTTTCAAATCAACTTATTTTCCTCAAAATTAAGGAAAATGACTTCCCTTCAAAAATTAAGGAAAACGTTTTCCAAAGCTCTCCTCCAATTTCAAATTACATTTTTTTTTTTGGAAAAAACATCAATTTTTAAAAAAATAAAAATATTTTCAATTTCATAAATTATTTTCTACTCTAGTAAAAATAAAAGATGTTCCTCAAAAATATTTTTTATTCATAAATCAAACACTAAAAGTCATTTCCAAAAAATATTTTCTACTCACCAACCAAACATGAGAAAATAAGTCCAAAATCTACCTGTTTTCCAGGAAAACATTTTCTAGGAAAACATTTTCCATGGAAAACATTTTCCTTCATACCAAACACACCCATAGTATAACATGAGTTAATCTGATTTAATTTAATTCTAAAAATAAATTAAACTGATTTTTGACAAATAAAAATATGATAAGTAATTTGAGACCGAGAGAGTAATATTTTAGGAAATCTTGTTATTAATTGGCTGGTATATATGCTCTCCCTAGAATCGTTGTCATCTCACAAATACAATTTTCTAATTTTCTTTTCACAAACATGTCTTCTCGTGAAACAACTATGTTAGTCCTAATGGTTACAATTTCTCTACTTGTACCATCCCTCCTTTGTTTAATATGTATAGTTTGTCGATTGCATCTTGATGCCATCCGCCGGCGTCAGCTCCAGGTTCTCGAGGCAACATCAACGTTGCCTCGAGAATCCTCTGTGGTAGTAAATCTACCTACTTCGGGCCTTGATGATTGCATGATTCAATCGTACAAAAAGGTAATCAGCAGAAGGAAGATTTAAAACGAATTCTGTAAGTTTAATTTAAATTTTTTTTATTTTTTAAAAAAGACATAGGAATTAGGTGGTAGGAGCGATAAGATTGAGAATGAGGTTATCCTGGATGAGGTTAGAGTAATATTTGTGGTAGACAAAATGAAGAAAGTGAGATTGATTGGTATGGTTTCGAAATTGGACATGTGAAGAGATGTGCAGAAACCCAATAAGGAGGTGGGGGAGGTTGGATATATTAGACACAAGGAGAGGTATAGGTAGGCAAAAGAGACATTGGAAAAAAGTGATTAGACAAGACATAACGAAGCTTCAGATCAACGAGGAGTTGACTTTAGTAGGAGGTCATGTATTAGTATAGAGGGTTAGTAAGTAGTAAGTGTTACCATGTTTTTCGAGGGTTATTAGTTGCATTCTTGTAGTTCTTGCTTTTGTTATTTATTATCATTTGTTTGTTGTGTTTTGGTTACTACATTAATTTTTGGTTGTACTTATTCCTTTTTTATAACTTTTGCAGTGCTTCTCTTATTAGTTGTTAGATTTTCTTGTTTTTATGCTTGGATTTGCTACACTTGAGTTGAGCATCTCACAAAAATAGCATATCTCTCCACAACATAGTGGTGTGGCCTTTGCACACTCTACCCTCTCAAGAGCCCATAAATTTTCACTCGATATGATGTTGTTGTTGATGACTCCTAATGCAAAAAATGAAATCAATTAAACACTAAAAATGACAATAATACTGAATATTTGTTCTTTAGTTTTTCATTGGTTTAGACAATCAAAATACATAATCTAATTTTAATTTTCCTTAAATGTTTAGTAATGTAACTAAGACTTATTAAACTTATTTTAGCATGATGTAATACTTTTAAATTATGATTATTTTCACTATGACCTTACAATATTTATTTTATATGATGATTTCATTATTATTTTTTATTGAATGTCATGAATACTCATCTCATATTTTGTGTTATTTTTTCAAGAAACACCTTAGACAATTGTATATATTTTGGTTGGACCAAAGAAATATTTGGAGTACAAGTTAAATATATGTTTGTACGCAAACTTTACCGAAAAATCCAAAAAACTAGAAAAATTTGAAGTTTATTAGTTTGGTTTGATTTATAAATTTAAAAATTCAACACAATGGTTTGTTTTGGTATTTGAAAAATCCGAACCAACCCGAGGTTGAAAACCCCAAAAAAATCCGAATTTTATTAGTTTGGTTTGATTTATAAATTTAAAATTTTTAAACGAATGGAATGATTTGATATTTGAAAAACCTGAATCAACCTGATCATATACACCTCTAATCTAAGATAAGTTTGATATAATTATGATAAGTAAATTCTTGAATTATTTTTTGGAAAATGTAGTTTACATCCTGATTTTTCAGGATTTATATTTTGTGATGAAAGAATTTGTAGCAAAACCTGGAGGAGTGGGCAACTTTGCCTAGAGTTTTTTTATCTGATGTTTGATATCTATATTGAATCAAAATTTATGTTGAAAAGTGTCACATAAACTGCAGCCGGTAAAGTAGGTGGGGAAACTAATACATTATAAGTTATATGTGAGACTCATTAGTTTTAGTACCTTTCTTTGATGACTGCATTATCATGTAACGTTTGTATGTTCCTATTTACTTGTTTATTTTTTTTTTATTTGTTCCTATTTATTTGTTCATTTTGAAAAATTTAGAAAGGACAAAATAATTCTTATTATACCCTCATTTAAACATTTTGAAAATTTTCAAGTTTTAATTTATTATTTTTGAAACCATAATTAATAAAGGTAAAATTATAACTTTACTATGCTAATTATTGTTATCTTTATATGTCTTGTCATTTCTAAAGTGGACAACTAAATAGGGACGATGGGACTTAATTAACTTTCATGAACCTGAAGGGATATTGGCCCCTCAATTTCTTCATAATATTTGAATTCACAAAATTCTTAATCAATTATGGAAAAAAACTCAACTTCATTACTTAAATTAGTTTCCTCTTATACATGTTAAATAAATAGTTAGAAGATTTAAAATTTTAGGCAGAAAATTGAGGGGGAAAAAGAAGCTAAACTTCAATTGTATGGTCACTTTATCTAAAAGTGTAAGCAATTGCAAAGAAGAATTTTCCTTTATTAGAAACTATGTTGATATTATGTATAAAGAATCTTCAGTACAAAGTAAAAAATATTTAAACATAATGTTAACTTAATTAGTAGATATTATATATGATGATATTTAATAGCATACCTTCACACAAATTTAGTACTCCTTTGACTCATATTAATTGTCATATTTCTCTTTTAAAAATTAATTGTTATATTTCTCTTTTAAAAATTAAATTATGTAACTTTTTGACTCAAATTTTAAAGCACATATTCCATTAAATAAACATGAGAAAAATTAAACTTATAGTATACTTTGATTTAATTTAATTTTTTAAAAAAAGTCAAACTGACTTTTGACAAATATTAATTTGAGAGTGAGTAGGGAATAATTTAGAAAATCTTGTTATTAATTGTTTTTGATTGGTATATATGTTCTCTTTAGAATCTCACAAATACATTTTCGAGTTTTCTTTTCACAAACATGTCTTCTCGTGAAACAACTATGTTTCTCGTAATGGTTACAATTTCTCTACTTGTATCATCCCTCCTTTGTTTGATATGTATTGCTCATCGATTGCATCTCGATGCCATTCGCCGGCATCAGCTCGAGGTTCTCGAGGCAACGACAACGTTGCCTCGAGAACCCTCTATGGTAGTAACTCTACAAAATTCGGGCCTTGATGATTGCACGATTCAATCGTACAAAAAGGTAATCAGAAGGAAGATTTAGAACGAGTTCTGTAAGTTTTTTTTTTTTTTTTGAAATGTATATGACATAGGAATTAGGTGGTAGGAGCGATAAGATTGAGAATGACGTTATCCTCGATGAGGTTAGAGTAATATTTGTGGTAGACAAAATGAAGAAAGTGAGATTGATTGGGATGGTTTCGAAATTGCACATGTGAAGAGATGTGCAGAAACCCAATAAGGAGGTGGGGGAGGTTGAATATATTAGACACAAGGAGAGGTATAGGTAGGCCAAAGAGATATTGGGAAAAGGTGATTAGACAAAATATAACGAATCTTCAGATTAACGAGGACTTGACCTTCGTAGGAGGAGGTCATGTATTAGTATAGAGGGTTAGTAAGTAGTAAGTGTTACCATGTTTTTCGAGGGTTATTAGTTGTATTCTTGTAGTTCTTGCTTTTGATATTTATTATCGTTTGTTTATTATATTTTGGTTACTGCATTAACTTTTTGTTGTACTTATTCCTTTTTTATAACTTTCGCAGTGCTTCTCTTATTAGTTGTTATATTTTCTTTTTTTTTAACACTTGCATTTGCTACACTTGAGTTGAGCATCTCACAAAAATAGCATATCAACCTCCACAACATAGTGGTAAGGCCTCTGCACACTCTATCCTCTCCAGAACCCTCTCCAGAACCCGTAAATTTTCACTGATATGATGTTGTTGTTGTTCTTTATTTTTATTTTTTTGAAATGTATATGACATAGGAATTAGGTGGTAGGAGAGATAAGATTGAGAATGAGATTATCCTGGATGAGGTAAGAGTAATATTTGTGGTAGACAACGAAGAAAGTGAGATTGATTGGGATGATTTCGAAATTGGACATGTGAAGAGATGTGCAGAAACCCAATAAGGAGGTGGGAGAGGTTGGATATATTAGACACTGAGAGAGGTAAAGGCAGGCAGAAGAGACATTGGAAAAGATAATTATTAGACAGGACATGACATAACTTCAGATTAATGAGGACTTGACCTTAGTAGGAGAAGGTCATGTATTAGTATATAGGGTTAGTAAGTAGCAAGTGTTAGACATGTCTTTCTAGGGTTATTAGTTATATTCTTATAGTTCTTGCTTTTGATATTTATCATCATTTGTTTATTTTGTTTTGGTTTCTGCATTAATTTTTTGTTGTACTTGTTCCTTTCTCATAAGTTTTGCACTGCTTTCCTTATTAGTTGTTATATTATCTTATTTTTTAATACTTGAATTTGTTATACTTGAATTGAGCATCTCACAAAATAGTGTATCTACCTCAACAACATAGTGGTAAGATCTCTGCACACTCTATCCTCTCCAGAGCCCATAAATTTTCACTCGATATGATGTTGTTGTTGATGACTCCAATCTAGCTATTCTAAGTTGGATTTTCTTTCTTGAGATTCCGTCATATTTTTCTAATAGTATATACATAAGGAATAATAAATAAAATTAAAGAATAAACATACAATCATACTTAATTTGAATTCGCTGACTCTAAATTTTGAATTTGCCTTTGTAGGTAGTCCTTGGTGAAAGTCTACGACTTCCCGGTCTTAACTCACTAACTTGCCCAATATGCCTAGTTGAGTACATTCCTGGAGACTCAATCAGGATCATACCTGTGTGCCAACACTGCTTCCATGTCCAGTGTATTGATGGATGGTTGAAGATGAAGTCTACCTGCCCCGTTTGCCGGAATTCTCCGCCTGATCATCGCGAAAACGAAAAAGCTTGACCAATTGTAGTCGATGCAATAATTGATATTATCGAAGAATGTGGTTTCATGGTTAGATTGCTTCTAAATTCTTAACCAGAGGTCTCAGTTAACGCTTTGAAAATGAAAAATATTATTAATTGTTAGTTGCCCCCTCTTGTCAACTAAATTTGAGTCGATGTACATGAATTTGCTTTTCAATATGATTAGGTCTATGAGTTGGTAGACAAAGGGTTGGTCAAGGGGTAATACTCTCATTCAAAGATAGTGGGTTCGATTAATTAAAGGATTTATAAAAAAAATAAAAAAAAATGAGAGCTTTTAAAAATTTATTTACTTTTTACGAAGAATTATCTATTTTGATTTGACATGGAATGAAAGAAAACAAAAAAAGCATTTTTAATTTAGTGGTCTTAGATTAAAGTTATGTCAAATGTATTAAAATATTTTTTTAACTTTGTTGTCTTAAACATGTCAGCTGAAAAGCTGAAACTAAAGAGTGATAAAAAAAAAAGAGATGTTCTTTTGAAACAGATAAAAAAAAGAAAGTTGATCATTCTTTTTTAAGTGAAAAAAGTAGTAAAAATCAAGATTTTCCCCATCGTATAACAATGAAAAAAATATTTTATAAAATGTGATTTTCTCATTGAATCAACTCATTGAGAAAATGTATGATGAAAAATAGATTCTCACTTAAATAAAGAAAAGTTTCCTAATTTTTTCGTGTAAAATATTAATTTTTTTTCCTCTCCAAGTCAATCAAACTATCTGTATAAATGAAATTTCAATGGAAATAATGATTTTTTAAAGTAGTGAAATGGTTTTTTAAAAAGGGTCTGCGAATTTACTAAGCATATTACTCCTTCCGATTCATTTTACTTGTCATATTTTTTTACATATTTTTTAAGAAAACATTAAATAAAAAAGTAATTGATTAATATCCTTATTTATCTTATCTCAATTTGATACTACTTTCGTTTTCATCATATTAATTGATCATTTTTCACACGGTAAATTTCTAAAAATAATAATGATTTTAAGGCCAAATTAAAATATAATTAATTAATATGATTTTAACAATGATTTTAAATCAGTTATTTTAGTAAACACAATAACTAAAATGTTTGGGAGGGAATTGGTGATTGAAATAATTAAGAAAGTATAGTTAGTCATGTTTTAGATCATTGCAAGACTTGAGTTTGTTAAGATATATTGATTGCAATACATCTATAAATTAATATTCACTTAAGCGTGATTTGAGAACTCCACTAGGAAAAATTGTTCTATAATGGTGTTTGTCTATGATTATGATTGAATTAATATTCACTTGAGCATTATTTGAGTACTCCACTAAAAAAAATTACTATTCTTATTCATTTTCCCCTAATTCCTTAGTACTTACTACTTAGTCCTAGATAAAGTCCAGAATATTATTATGATTAAATTCACTCACTTTCTCATAGTCACTACAACAAAAATAGCATTATTTATAGCGGTAATTAACACTTTTTTGTATATGTTTCTAAAGTCTTTAGTGATATTGATTTTAATGGAATTTAACTACTGTCGATAAAAAAATTAACACTCTTTACTAATATCAATATTTAATGCCGCTAAAAATTGTTTTTGTTATAATGAATGTACAAGAAAACAAAATATCACTTTTCAAATTTTTCCATTTTAGGCAATTTAACCAGATACGCCTAAGAGGTTATACATAACATTATAAAAAATCATTGGATATTTGGTCCCACTTAAAAAAATAATTTAAAATCCACTTATTAGATGACAAAAACATACCTGTCAACCAAAAAGAAACATTTTTTGGGAAAATTATGCGGTTAATGTAAATTTATACTACTTAATTATTTATTATAATTGTAGTTTGTTATAATTATCACTCGCAACTAACATTATACATTAATTACATGGATTGATTTCGAGTTTGTATGACTAGTCACATTTATATATGTATAATTTGTCAGAATATACAAATACATATGTATAATATACAATTATTTAACAGATATACAGATACAATTCACTTCTCTCGCACTCTCTGTTGCCTCTCTTACTTGCCTCTCTCCTCCCTTTTTCAATTTCACTCGCCACTCGCTTCCCTTTCCCAATCTCGTTTGTCATATATACAAATACATATGAATAATATACAATTATCTTACTTATATGCATATACAATTCACCTCTCTCCCACTTTCTGCCCTCTCTAGCTCGTCTCTCTCCTGATCTCTCTCACCTCTCTCCTCCCTCTTCCAATCTCGCTTGTCATGCATATATACAAATTATTGAGTTTTAAAAGGTGTGAATCGAAAATGAAGAGTTACGATTTTTATGAAAAGTTGCGACTTTTATGAAAAGTTGCAACTTTTATGAAAAGCTGTGACTTTTTTGAAAAGTTAGACTTTTATGGAAAGTTGTGACTTTTATGAAAGGTGACGACCTTTCCGAAAGATTGTGAATTTTTCAAAGGTTTGTGACCTTTCCGGTAAGGAACAATAAGAACATTTTTGCACTACCTTTGTTTTCTATAAATTGAGGATTTCCTCTCATTTTTAAAAAGAGATTTTTCTGGACTTATTCTACTACTACTAAATCTAGTATTCTACGTGAACTTTACTGCCGTTGAGTGGCTCGCTGACACCAACGTTTTGGGTATCAATACACTGGTGATTGAGATCATTCTATCCTGAGAGGACATATTCCAAATCAAACCTCGGATACTAGAGGCGAATAATAAGCGGACATTCTGCATTCAGTGAGCTTGATCTTTTTTCTATTTTTCTAGATTCTGATATGTGTTGCAGATTTTAAATTTGTAAATTAATTTCTATTCTTCTGTTTTTAACTGGTTCATTACAACTTTGATAACTTCGTGTTTCTACAGTTTGTTGGAATCAATAAGATTCTTTAAATACAGATTGACAAAAAGTCTTCTTTAAAAAAAATATTTCATATATTTTTTCTAATCTATTTCTGATCTAGTTTCTCTACTATTTTAAATTTTCTAGTTGTGAAAATGTTCTTAAACTTTGTTGTGTATTATCAAGTTCTTCATAGTTTTCAGAATGAAAGCACTTTTGTTTGTTCAATTCACAATCTATTCCATATGAGAAATAGAAAGGAAGAATCCAACTTTAAATATTTCAAAGTGTGGGGGTGTCTAGCCAAAGTCCAAGTTCCTATTCCTAAAAGGATTTAAATAGGACCTAAGAATGTGGACTGTAAAATTAGACTTGATTAGTCGAGTGAAAGGTCTAAACGACCTTGGAAAGAACAAAAGGAGAATGTATCTAATAAAGAGATTCATAGACGTAGTAAATGTCAATAGACATATACTTCCTTCGAATATGATTTTGTAATATTTCTTGTGTCTTATGTAGACTTATCCTTTTTGAAAGATGGTGTCAATAGTGAGACTGATTCAATCTTGAGCAATCCTGTTGGAAGTTGGTTGATCTTCCTCCACGAAATAAATATGTCGGCTCAAAATGAATCCTCAAAAGGAAAATGAAAGTTAATGGAACTGTTGACAAATATAGAACAAAACTTAGTGTTAAAGGCTTAAGACAAAAATAAGGTTTTGATCTTGTTGATATATATACTTGTCAGTAACTAGAATTACATCAATTCGGATGCTAATATTATTAGTTGTGATATATGACCTCCAAATTTATCAAATGAATGTGAAAATATTTCTCTTAAATGGAGAACTGGAGAAAGAAATTTATATGGAGCAACCCGAGAGTTTTATGGTTCCTAGTAAATAAAATAAAGTGTGTGAACATATTAAGTCACACTATTAACTAAAACAAGCACTCAAACAATGACTTAAAGAATTTGACCAAACCATGATTGATAAATGAATATAAGAATGATTGAAGTGATAAATGTGTGCACATTAAAATCACAAAGTCATTGTTTGTTTGTATATTGGTGATATGTTGATCATCAATAGAGACACTAATACATAAATGCTACTATATGTATGCTAGAAAGCAAGGTTGGAATGAAAATCTTGGAGTTGGTGATGCGATCTTAGGTATAAGAATTCTTAGAACTCCATAATGTTTATCATTTTCACAGTCTCATTCCATTAAAAAGGCACTTAACTAGTTCAAATAGTTGGATGTTTATATTATCAAGTCTCCAATAAATGTGAGCTTTGCATTTCAAAAGAGTGAAAGCGAAAGTGACTCATAATTGGAGTGTGCTAGAGTATTGAAAAGTATGATGCATATCATGAAGTGTGCGCGACCAAATATAACATTTACTATTAATAAACTGAGTCGGTTTACAAGTGATCTCAATCAAATTCATTAAATGACAATAAATAGTATTTTGGAGTATTTAAAAAATACTTAAAATTATGACTTGCATTATAACAATATACAGTAATATTGAAAGGATATAATGATGCAAATTTGATCAACGGACAGATGAAGTAAAATCCACGAGTCAATATATATTTACTCTTGGTAGAGGAGCAGTCTCTTGGAAATATTTCAAAAGAGACATGTATCGCTAGTTGTACAATGATCTTTGAGCCAGGTGCTCAAGATAAGGTCAGTGAATAAGTTGAAGGACTCTGGAATTCCTTGATAAGTATTCTTTTTTGGCTCAAACCATTGACATTAGTATGAATACACTTTGATAGTCAAGATGCAATAGGTAGGTCATGGAGCATGATGTATAACGGAATGTCTCGTCATATAGGACATAGACATGATATCGTTAAAAAATTACTCTCTAGTGGAATTATCAAAATTGACTATGTAAAGTCAAAGGATAATGTATCAAATCCACTTACAAAAAGGCCTAACTAGAGAGAATGTTTAAAGATCATCTAAGGGAATGAATTTACGGCTTAGGACAAGTCATCATGGCGGTAACTCTATCTAGTAGACTGGAGATCCCAAGAGCTAGATTCAAGGAGAAAATAAAATTGTGAATGACGGTTCGACATTGTCAACGAACGCAATCCATTCTCATGATGAAGACAATGCTCCGGAACAAGGATACAACATTAAGATTTGTTAACGAGTTAATAAAACTTAATGATTTTAATTTGCTAAGTTTGGTAGAGTTGACCAAATAGTGTATCTACACGATAACACGATTAGAAATCACCTATATAAGTGTGAAGTGTAATCCAATTTAAAGAAGATGATAGTTAAAAGTTCATCTCTATACACTCATTAAACCAGGAGGTGTTTATGGCTGAAACTAACACAACCGTAAGAACCATAAACGGTAAAAGGTTAATTGTGTGACATATGGTTGTCTAGGTATACATCAAAGTTCGACGATTCAAAGAATCGCATGTACCAATCGACCGAGTATATCCGACATATTTCACTATGGAAAGTCCAAGAAAAACCTACTTATCTAGATGCAATTAATTCTTGCTTGTAAAGTACACATACTTGTCCATTTCTTTGTCTTGGAGTCATTCCCCATTCATTCGGGGGATTGTTGGGTTTTAAAAGGTGTGAATGAAAAATGAAGAGTTACGACTTTTATGAAAGCTTGCGACTTTTATGAAAAGTTGTGACTTTTATGAAACATGACGACCTTTCCAAAAGATTGTGACTTTTCCAAAGGTTTGTGACCTTTTCGGTAAGGCACAATAAGAACTTTTTCACACTACCCTTTCTTTTCTATAAATTGAAGGATTTCCTCACTTTTAAAAAGATATTTTTCTGGACTTCTTCTTCTACCACTAAATCTAGTATTCTACGTGTATTTTACTTCCGTTAAGTGGCTCGCTGACACCAGCATTTTGGGATATCAATACACTGGTGATTGAGGTCATTCTATCTTGGGAGGACATATTCCAAATCAAACCTCGGATACTAGAGGCGAATAATTTCCTTAAGCGGACACTGTGCATTCAGTGAGCTTGATCTTCTTTCTATATTTCCAGATTCTGGTATGTCTTACAGATTTTAGATTTGTGAATTAATTTCTATTATTCTGTTCTTCATTGGTTCATTAAAACTTTGGTAACTTCATGTTTCTGCAAAGTTTGTTGGAATCAGTAAGATTCTTTCAACACAAATTGACAAAAATTCTTCTTTAAGAAAAATATTTCGTATATTTTTTCTAATCTATTTTTGATCTAGTTTCTCTACTACTTTTAATTTTCTAGTTGTGAAAGTGTTCTTAAACTTTGTTGTATATTATCAAGTTCTTCATAGTTTTGTTATAAGTATCTTAGGAATACAAAAAGAAGATACCAATTGAAGAATCCTTACCCCAGAACAAGAACCAGGTTCTTGTAAGTTGCTTTTAAGTAAAGACACAAACACGTATTAAGTTAAAAACCTTCCTTACTCAAGGAAGGAAAAACCTCGTTTTATTAATTCAACTATAAGATTTTGTGATTACAACTCAATAATAAAAAAGTCTTAACTCTACCACCTCTCTCGATTGACTCCAATCGAGCTCTCCAAAAGGCCAAACCCACCTTTTGTTACAATCCTCACAGAAACTCAACCCTACAAAGAGCCAAACCCACCCTTTGTACAATACGCTGTAAATACAATTAAGAACAAGACAAGAAGATAGTTCTACACGTTAAAAACCTTCTCACTCAAGAACGTTTTAAACGTAGCAAACCTATCTATCTTGAAGACTTCAGTTTGATGAATAATTCTCACTTTTCTCTCTATGTGAAGTCGTGGGATTCTTCATCTGCACCGTTCTCTTCTTATAGAGTTCGTTTTGCCTTGAATCCTTATTAGATAAGGAAAGGAAATTGTTGTTAAACAAGGATTACTTTAAAGTACAATCCTTATTATATACAACTTCCTTCCTTAATAATATATTTAAGGTTTCCTTATTTGTATCAACTTATACCTTTAATATATTATTTTTGGCTTTGACAAATAACTCTATTTCCTTTACTACATGGCTGACCCATTTTACTCGTTTTTGGCTTCTTTGCTGCGTCAATTTTCTATCGATTATTTGCACTTCTTGTCTATCATCAAAACATCGACTTTTATATTCTTGTAGTAGAATTATCGATTCTATCATATTCCCCCTTTTTGATGAAGACAAATCTATCTGTGGTGCAAATACTCTTCCCCCTTTTGACAAATCAAAAAGAGTCCAACAGCGGCTAATCAAAACCAATTAACATCCATAGCAGCAATTAAAGCTCAGCCAGTTGAGCATAATAAAATGTTTTGGCAACAAAACGAAGAGTAACAACACAGAGTTTAAACAACTAAGAGAATCAGGTTCAAACAACATGTTTTTTTAATGTGAAGGTTGACCAGGCCTGGTTGAAGCAGAAGCCAGCATATCAAGAACTCTGTCAACTCTTGCATTGTTAGCAAGTTGCTGCTGCACCAACTGATCCTTCAACCTGTGTATTTCAGCATTTGAAGTGTCAAGCTCAACACGTAACTTCTGGTTTTCTGACTCAAGAGTGGCGTTCTTTTCTTCAGCTACTTTAAGTTCCCTAAGTAACTGAGCAACAGGACCATATGTACGTGGAGATGCAGTTGCAACCTGCTCCGACTCCATGGGAATGCCACAATCAGCAAGGATGGTTTGAGTGAAAATATCTGCATGAGTTAAAATCCTGCCTTCTCCCAATGGTACTTCAAATGCATCAAACACTCTAGTCAACAGGTTTCCAAAAGCCAACTGATGAGAACCTAGCTTAGGATCCACAATTCTAGCAAGATGTTTGATAATCAGTGTGGGCCAATCAATGCGTTCTTTGCACTCAAGTGCATTCAGAAGTCTCATGTCTCTTATGGAGGCAATGTGACGTTGGTGACCTCTAGGCAGTATCACCTTATGAACTATCTCGAAAAGAAGCTTATGCAAAGACCTCATAATTCCCTTTAAAACAGTTTGTGCCCTAGAATTGACTCGTCCTTGAGAGAATTTGGCTGGCAGGCTAGAATATTCATCAAAACCCCAATTGTACTCATTTATCCCCACAGATGGTATATGCAAGATTTCCCCAAGTTTGGTTGCATCAAACACAATGTCAACCCCCTTTACACTAGACGACACCACATCTCCTTCTAAGATTACCAAGTTCGTATAGAACTCTACCACTTCCTTTTCATAAATCAAACTAGGTTCAAGGAATAACTCCTCCCACCCCTGAAACCTTAGTAGTTCACAAACCTGCTTCACTATATCCATTGAAAGTATATCAGGGTGAAAGGTTCTACCCCTAAGCACTGATTTGGTTTGGAAGTACTTTTTCCTTCCCACTTTGAGAAATTTATCTGCATTTCTCTTTGCAGATTTTGATTTTGATTGAGGAGTTGCAGAATGTTTACCCTCAGACACATCATCAGTTTCAGAATCAAGATTCATTGGAGAAACGGATGAATGAACAGGAGACTTACCCAATCGTCGACGCTTCACACCAGAAGTTGCATCATCAGTTGGTTTGACCACGTTCGCACTCCTTGTTACTGGCCTGTGTGGACGAACCTGTTTAACTGCAATGTGCTTTCTTGGCCGCCTTGGTTTTTTAGGGTGAAGGGTACTCAAAAGAATATCATCATTGAGTGGAGATGGTGGTGGATTTTGTGTAGTGGTTTTGTGAGATGGGGAAGAAGGGGGGTTATTTGGGACAGTGGTTGTGGGAGTTTCTGGGTTTGATGATAATGGGGTTTCGTGGACTGGGGATAGAGGGGTTTCTTGGACCGGTGATAATGGGGTTTCTTGGACTGGGGATAATGGGGTTTCTTGGACTGGTGGTGGTGGAGATTCTATGATGGGTGGTGGTGAAGAGTCGGCACCTACAGGTGGAGATGCTTCTTTAACTGGTGGTGGTGGAGATTCTATGATGGGTGGTGGTGAAGAGTCGGCACCTACAGGTGGAGATGCTTCTTTAACTGGTGGTGGTGGAGATGGAGCTTTTGGTGATGGAGATGTAGATGGATCTGATTTGGGTGTAGATGGTTTAGTTGGGAGTTGGCTTTCTTCCCCAAGATTAGGCACAACATCAACAACTGGGTTCTCTTCCCCCTGAGAAAATGCACTATCAGACGAGCTTTCGTCATCAGAGTAAGCAACTAGTGGATTAACCATGGTGATGGAAGGGATTTATTTTTCTTGTTTTTCTGAAGAATGAATATGAGAGAAAGTTGGTTGCTTGTTTAGAGAGAGTGCTTTATTGGGAACGGTTTTGATGTTGTATTCGAGGGGTTTGAGTAATTATGGGGGATTGAAATCGAGGAGACGTGTGCTTTGACGGTTGCACCTGCTTTTCAGAGACGTGACATAGGAGAGAGAAGATGGAATTGTTTCCCCCCCTTTTTTTCTTTTTTTTTTTTAATTTTTGACAGCTAAGTGTAACGCAGTTGTAGAACCAACTTGACTGAACCTGGTACATATCTCCTTAGAACTTGGTTGGACAGAATTCAATCTAAAAAGATGAGCCCTAACTCAAGTCTATTTTTCTGAAATGACTCTCTTCCTAGTGCCTTGGTGAAAATATCAGCAACTTGATCCTCAGTTTTGCAGAACTTCATTACTATGTTTCCTTTTTCAACATTATCACGAAGAAAGTGATGTCTAACATCTATGTGTTTGGTGCGCTTGTGTTGAACTGGGTTTTTGGCCATGTTCATAGCACTTGTGTTGTCACATAGAATAGGAATACAACATGTTTCTATACCAAAGTCTTTAAGCTGCTGTTTTATCCAAAGAGTTGGGCACAACATGAAGCAGTTGCAACATACTTAGTCTCTGCAGTAGATAGAGCCACTGAATTTTGTTTTCTAGTTGCCCAAGATATTAAACATGGTCCTAAAAAGTGTGCCATCCCAGAGGTACTTTTTCTATCAACCATATGTCCTGCATAATCTGCGTCAGCAAATCCCTTTAGATCAAAAGAGTCACCAGTTGGATACCAGAGAACCAGGTTCATTGTGCCTTTTAAATATCTCAAGATTCTTTTGACAGCTTTTAGATGTGATTCCTTGGGACAGGACTGAAACCTTGCACATAGACCAACACTAAACACTATATCAGGTCTACTGGCAGTGAGGTATAGGAGTGATCCAATCATACCTCTATATCTAGTGTCATTGACTGGTGAACCTGGTTCATCTTTATCAAGCTTTGTTGTTGTCCCAATGGGTGTGTCATTTGACTTAGCTTCATTCATATCATACTTCTTCAGTAATTCCTTGATGTACTTTTGTTGATGAATTGATGTTCCAACTGGAGTTTGCTTAATTTGGAGTCCCAAAAAGAAGTTCAACTCTCCCATCATACTCATCTCAAACTCACTATTCATTAGTTGAGCAAATTCTACTCCTAGTGAGTCATTGGTTCCTCCAAATATGATGTCATCTTCATATACTTGGACTATGAACAGATCTTTACCTTGTTTTCGAAGAAACAGTGTATTATCAATTTTTCCTCTTGTATATCCATGTGTGAGAAGGAAAGTAGACAATCGATCATACCAAGCTCTAGGTGCTTGTTTTAACCCATAGAGTGCTTTGTCCAGTTTATATACATGATCAGGATACATGATATTCTCAAAACCTGGGGGTTGTTTTACATACACCTCTTCTTGTAGGTAGCCATTTAAGAAGGCACTTTTGACATCCATTTGGTAGAGTTTGAACTCCATGTGAGCAGCATATGCGACCAATATTCTAATTGCCTCAATTCTTGCTACTGGTGCAAAGGTTTCATCATAGTCTATACCTTCTTCTTGGTTGTATCCCTGTACAACTAGCCTAGCTTTGCTGCGCACTATTTGTCCTTGCTCATCGAGTTTGTTTCTAAACACCCACCTAGTTCCTATTACCGTCCTGTTTTGAGGTTTTGGAACCAGGTTCCATACTCTGCTTCTTTCAAACTGGTTGAGTTCTTCTTGCATGGCACTAATCCAATCAGAGTCTAGAAGTGCTTCCTTTATATTTTTAGGCTCAATCAGGGACACATAGGCAGAGAATGCACACATGCTACGTAATTTGGATCTTGTAGAGATGCCTGAGTCAAGAGGAGTAAGAATGTTTTGCAAAGGGTGAGAACTTTGATGTTTCCAACTGTGAGTTGGAATACTTACTGACTCTTGAGGTGCAGACGAACCAGTTTCATTAGTAGGCTTATCCCCTATTTCAGATGTTTTATCAGAGGGTATAGATTCTTTTTCCCATATTCTTGGTTCTGATGGCTTGGAGCAGGTTCCCTCATTCTGTTCATCCTCTGAATTTCCTTCAACTTCCCTGCTATTTTCATTAAAAACAACATGGACACTTTCTTCTACACGGTTTGTTCTTTTATTCAATACCTTGTAGGCCTTGCTTTGTGACGAGTAGCCCAGAAAAATTCCTTCATCACTCTTGGCATCAAATTTTCCCAAATTGTCTTTGCCATTGTTGTGTATAAAGCATACACACCCAAAGGCCCTAAGATGTGCTAAATTTGGTTTTCTTCCTTTTAGCAGCTCATATGGTGTTTTGTTTAACACTGATCTGATCATACATCTATTTATTAGATAGCATCCTGTGTTCACTGCTTCAGCCCAATAGAATTTTGGAAGTTTGCTTGAGATTAACATTGTTCTTGCAATATCTTCCAGTGTTCTATTTTTCCTCTCAACAACACCATTTTGTTGTGGTGTTCTAGGTGCTGAGAAGTTATGCTCAATCCCATTTGTAGTACAAAATTGTAGGAATTGTGAGTTCTCAAACTCCAGCCCATGATCAGATCTGATGCTGATTATTTCTTTGTTGAATTTCTTCTGAACCAGCTTTGCGAAGATTTCAAACATAGTGAATGTCTCATCCTTTGTTGCAAGAAACAATGTCCAAGTGAATCTTGAGTAATCATCAACTATTACAAACACATATCTTTTTCCACCCTGCTTTGTACACGCATTGGTCCACACAAATCCATGTGAAGCAGTTCTAATGGCTTGGTAGTACTTACTGTCAACTTTGGTTTGAAGGATGACCTAACCTGTTTTCCTTGAATGCAGGTTCCACATACTTGGTTGTCCCTGAAACTTTTGGTTGGCAGTCCCCTAACCAGGTCTTTAGATATGAGCTTGTTTATAGTTGTCATGCTAATGTGTCCCATTCTTTTGTGCCATAGCATAGAGCAATCAGAGACTGCACTTAGACATTTAAGAGTATCTTCCTTGGAATTAACAAGCTTGGCTTTGTACACATTCTTGTGTCTCTTACCTAGTAGAACCAGGTTCCTAGTAGCTAAGTTTGTTACTCTGCATTCCTTTTCTGTAAAGAGAACATTGTTTCCTTTATCGCATATTTGAGATACGCTCAATAGATTATGTTGTAGGCCATTCACATAATAAACGTTCTCAATTGCATGAGTATCCATTGATCCAACCTTTCCAATTTCCAGAATTTCACCACTTTTTCCATTACCAAAGGCAACGTTTCCTCCTTTGATGTTCTTGAGTGAGAGGAAGCTTCTTTTATCTCCAATCATGTGTCTGGAACATGCACTATCCAAGTACCATTGTTGTTGCTTCCTCTTCACTGATCCCTGCAATTTAATTTTGGGGATTAGATTTTGGTACCCAAATCCACTTTGATTTATGCTTAGGGAATGGATGGATAAGATTTCTTCTGGCCCATTTAGGAAGAGATTTAACTGTGGGAATTTTTTGCTCATTGGGTTTCTCATGATGAGGTTTTCTCAAAAATTTCAAGTTTTTGTTATGAGCAGTTTGTTTTCTTTGACAATCATGACTTTTATGCCCTACCAGCCCACAGTGCATGCATAGACAATCTATGTTGGGATTTTTTACTTGA